>NC_053488.1:53204429-53459381 GCF_015227805.2 Hirundo rustica
CTTTGTATGCCTCTGCTTTACACACCTTCTATAGGGAGACTTCGGAAATTGTCCTGGGTCACTTGCCTGAGGTGAGACTTTGTTTCCATTAGATAGTGGTGAACATGTCCTTCATACAAGTTACATGAGGGATTTTTATAACACAAGAACCCCGGTGAGAAAATCTATTCCAGAACAGGTCTGTGCGAGAGAGGATGTTTTCCTGCCTGAAAAAGTATCTTGGTTTGCTTTTATAGAAAATTTATAGTGTGCACAGGGGCTCACCCAAAAACAAGGGTGCAAAGCAAAATCACACCTTTCACTTCCTTCACAGAACTGGCCCCAACAAAGAATGTTAGATGATTTTTTTTCCCATGACATGGAAGCCTGATGGAGTATATAGAATTAACTACAAAAGAGTATAGAGAGTTCCAGTGACATCTGATACACAGAGTCACCTGAAATGTCTCAGGTTGGATTGCAATGAAATCTGATATTAGCCAGCTACTGAGGAAGATATTCTCTGTCCAGGAAATCTTCTCAGAAATGCAGTCAGCAAGAACTAAATGGTCAATGAGGAAAAGCCAGCACAGAAGTGACATCATTCTGTTCCCAGAGGTTTGATTCCCTCCAGCTTGTTTTTCCTGTTGAAATGGGACCCAGCTAATAAAGTTCTATATAATGTATTCAGATTCCTGTGGTAACAGAGGACACTTTTTTTTTTTTTTTTTTTTTTTTAATGACATTTTTTCAAAGTCAACTTTATATGTATGACTCCTGCTTTCCAAATATCTGCCCCATTTGAAATCTATATCTAGCCTGAAACATTTTGTTTTGTCCTTTGGTTGACCGTCTGCGCCAGTGAAAGACATCCTTGTGAAGAAGTGCCCTTTTGCTCCTGTGGTTACCAATACTGTTCCACAGTTTCCAAGGGTGATGCTATTATATTGCTCCAGCCACTCTGTGCACCCTGTTGCGTAATTTATTGGCCAAGATCCTAACAGTGGAAAGGCCTGTCTAGAATCCTGCTGAATTTTAAAAGGTAGGAATATTGCACTTCATAACAAGCAGCCATTAATGATAGCCAACAATATAATTCTTATGAAATTATGCCTTGCATATGTATGAAATTCCCAAGCATAATAAAAAGCAAACGAAAGAAGTTAACCTCTTATGTGCGGTGCTTCCTGGTACATAATTACAGTCTAGTGGAAAGAGCATGACCCTCTAGCTGTCCAACATTATAATTAGCATTCACCATACTGAAGCTTATTGTCTGTAGGACGGTTTCGTCTCTCCTCTATTCTGACTTGTGCAAAATTATACCCTTAAATGTGAGTTCATGGCCCTTTCTCAAAGCCAGCCTTTTGTTTTCAGTGTAGCCCCAAAATCAATGGACTGGCAGGATATGCAGCATACACCCACAGGGCCAGTTTGATGCTCATTCACTAGATACATATGGTGCATTGTAAGGATCTATATGAGATAACAATGATTTTCCACTTTTCAAATGTAGCCACATGAGATTAGGGTATTCGGCAGAAAAACGTTGCCAACTCTTCATGTCATCTTATTAATGGTGAGTAGCAGAGTCTGTACATCTTTCTTGGATTACAGAGCAAAAACCTGCTCAAAAATCTTCCTGTTTCTCTTCTCATGTATAAATGAAGCTGTGCATTGTACCTCATTAAAACAAATGGAGGCATCTCATTAACACTCACCATGAAATAGTTTTCATGTCAGAATTGTAAGTCTGTATTATTCTGACATGAAAAGTTTTACCAAAGGAAATCTCAATTTAATTAAGGTGATACTGACAGGTTTTAGCAAAAGATTAAGAATCAGAGTTTGGAATTTTCCCTAGACTGAGGACTGATGAAAAATCATGATCCTTACTACAATCTGTTATTTAAGTTTAAAATTGCTGTTAATTAAGGGATTTGACTTTTTAAAATTGATTTTACTGTTATTTTCTTCTCTTCCAGGTGAATTCATGGGCCTGTAGAGGTACAAATGTATCTGTGGGCAAGTTTCCCTAATTTTTATTCCAAAATGAGAAGTCATGTTTTCAATAGTGAAGTTCATGTGGAGCCCAAAGTGAGCTCAAGCAAAGGAAATCATCTGGGAAAAAACGGAGAAAGATGCACTGTTTATAAAGCAGTTTTCTCATGGGAACCTGACTGATGCACTGGTGATCAGCACTTTTAAAAGTTGGGCAATTTTAAAAGAAAATAACAGGGATTTAGGAGCAAAAAAAATTAGGACTCCTGTTGTTGAAAAAAACCTTTCATTAGATTTCTATGTTAAAAAAGGCATTTTCTTCTTATAATTTTTATTTTTCCTGTGATGGTGATGTAAGAAAACATTAAAAAAGCGCTCTTTTTTACTCCATTTATTTTCAGAAAACCAAATAAGTAGGAATACCATAGTCTAGACCTCTAAAACAGCCCTCTAAACCTGAGACCCAACTGCTGTTGCCTGAATTGAGACATCACTATTACACATGTTTGGGTACAATCTTACATTACATTTTCTTTTTCTGCCCAGAATAGAAAAAAACCCATGCCTTATCCAGTTTGAATATTGCAAATATCCATCCATTCAATTTGTCTTGAATGAATTTTTGTCCTTAGAAGGCTAAAAAGCAGGCCATACCTGAAATTGAAATCTACCATCAATAGTACCAGAGAATTACTGATAACCTCAAAGCTCATGTAATTCCAGCCCTGCTGCTATGGGCAGGAACACTTCCCACTAGACCAGGTTGTTCAGAGCCCCATCCAACCTGGGCTTGAACACTCGTAGGGACAAGTCAGCCAGAGCTTCTCTGGGCAATCTATGCCAATGCCTCACCAACCTCACAGTGAAGTATTTCTTCCTAATAACCCCCTATCTGTTTGAATGCATTCCACCTGGCTCAATCACTCCATGGCCTTCTCAAAAGACCCTCTTCAGCTCTCTTCCAGCCTCTTTTTCTTTTTTTTACTGGAACTGGAAGCTGCTCTAAAATCTCCCCAGAGATTTGTCTTCTCCAGGCTGAACAAGCCTAACTCTCTTAGCCTTTCCTCATAGCAAAGGTGCTCCAGCCCTCTGAGCACCTTCATGGCCCCCTTCTGGACTCCCTCCAGCAGATGCACCTTTAGGTTCCTTAGACTATGCATACTCTCATGAACACGATTGTGCTCCAAAGGATGCTGAGGTGGAGCTCACCATGTCAATGTTATCCAGAGTCAGAGCTTCAGACCGTGCCAAAGCCATGTAATGGTTCTTTGTAACAGCCCCACTTTTACGGGATATCAAAGTGGATATAGGCAGTGTGTTAAAGGTAAAAAGATAGACTCTGATCACTGATGCTCTTCCGTCATGTGGCACTGTTTGACTCAATTCCCATCTTGCCAATAGTCAGAGCTGAGTGAAAAAATTGCCTTAAATAATTAATACAATAAAATTTAGCCTCTTTTCCTAATTTGCAAGCAAATAATGATTTTTTGAGCAAATTTTCATTCAAATTTAGTAAATGCATGCTGCACAGTTGTTTGGTTACTTCACAGCTGACCACAAATAACTCCACAGGTATTTTAGATGATTAAGATCTGAAAATTCACATATACTGTTTATTTGTAGCAATTAACTAGGAGTTTTAGCCTTATTTTCTGTGTGAAGGTTAAGGAACAAGCTGTACAACTATCAGTTATTTTCCTTCTTTATTTCTGAGACTGGTGCATTACTAGCTTATCTGACTCTGTGAGGTACAATGAATTTATTTTTCCGTGTTGTGTTGTGTTTTGGTTTTTGCTCTGAAGAGTGAACAAGTCATAAAATTTTGTTTTTGAAATAAGTAATTTTTTTAGTGTTCCCTATAAAACTAATAGCTTTTTGCTGTTTTGATTACACATGACTCGCACTGCACTGACACACAACCCTTATGACTGGCACTACACTAGAACTTTTATTATAAATTTATCTTAAAAAATTACCTGCTCAACTAATTGAAAAAAAGTTTTTCAATAAATTGACCTCCATAACAATACTTGTCTCCTCTTTGTTTGGAATCCAAGATTTTTTTGAATGATTTCCTTATATTCTATCATTTGTATTTTTACATATTTTGACAACTTAGATCCATATGTTAATGACAAAGAAGTCAGTAGTGTGGATTTTCATAATTTTATATTAAGTACATAAATACCCCTAGTTCATGAGAATTTTTAGCTATTGCATAAAGGGGTTTTAAGTCATATAGCTAACCCTTCCCAGATTTGCTTCTTTTATACAGAGAAAAGAACTGATATTAAGTTTGTTTCCATTATTCAGTGCCAACTGAAACAACAAAAATATTGACCTGGTATTTAGCATCTGAAGCACTCCCAGCATTCCCAGTCCAGTGCAGAAGTTAAATGTCTCTGCTTTTCCACTGTGCAACGCAGAGAATGTGGTGGGAACAGAATAGCAAGGCAACTCAGCTGGAAAATATCTCAGATAGACAAAATATTTGTTGAGCCATTTTCTCATGTGAATATGCCTCTGCTTGGTATATGCCAGTCACTAGTCCCTGGCATTTGTTTTATCTTCTGTCTCAAGGATTTATTCTCAAGAAAAATCTGCTGTGTAAAGCATCATAACAGTGGAGACAACAAAGCAGTGTTAGTTTTTAAAAGGGCTCTATCAGAGCCTAACAGACAGAGTCAAGTTTTAATATTTTCAAGGGTCCTTTCTTCAGATAAGAAATTTATAACAAAGGAATGTTAAGGCTGGTTCCCTTTCTTCTTCTGTCTTAGACTCATATTCATTATTGCCAACAACACATAATTTTGCATTTTTTAAATATGCAGACATCAAATATGATCGTGTTGAATTTAAAATTAATAACAACAACTATATTATTAAAAAACATGTTTTCCCCAGATGAGCTGATATCTCAATAGGATCTGTATGCAGAAAAGGAAATAAGGCACATATAAGTGTTTATCAGCTTTGTAGCTTAGAAAACCAATGTCCTGAATAAAGACAGCAACATATCCACTCGGTGTTATGTGATCAAAAACATTCCACATGTATAAATCACAGCTAGGAGGAAAAAGAGGCATATAAAGATGAAATAGATAAGAAAGCAGCCACATTAGGAAAGCTTCTCCTATTTAAACAGTCAGGCTCTTTAAAAAAGACAAAATGAAAGCTAAGTGAATACCCCGTCAGGGTTCATTTTCTCACAAATTGGTCTCTGAATCAGATAAAGATACATAATGATTCTGTTTTCCAGCATGATGCGGACACTCACCTCTGTGCAGAGCATATTTGAAGGTGTGTGAGGACACAAAAGAGGGCTAAGCCTAAAAAGGCACACAGGCAGCAATTTAATTCAATTATTCTTACAATTAATGTTGCAAAATCAAATAATATTAACATTATGGAGAGAAAGAATGCTGTACACTAATGCATAATATCTGTGCCATCCTAATTTACTACTAACATACACTGAGTAACAAACAGCATCTCTGTGTTACTCATCTCCTGGATGTGGCAGTACACATTGCAAGACAGAGAGTGTCTCACATGCTGACAAAAGTCCCATGGAAAGGTTGCTCACTTAATGGTACTTTCCTCTCCAAGATGACCATTCTAGTGAGTCTTTCAGTACTTATTTATAAGCTGTTTTTTGTCTCTGACCATAAAGGTTCAATAAGTAGCTCTATCACTACTGAAACTGAAGACGCTGGCTCATTTATGTATCCCCTTTGGCTTACTTTCATGCCTAAGGTGTCAATTCCTCATTAACATTTTCTGGGGGGCAGACACATGTAACATCATTCTCCCATTTATATTCTTGTGTTTCTGGACGAAATCAGATTACCATCACTATTATCACCGCCCTGGCAGCATATTTAGATGGCTTTTTAACTCTTTCCACAAAACAGGCATATATTTGACAGACTTTTTTTTTTTTTTAGAACATACTAGTTTATTGAACTTTACATTTCACAGTTTTATATCCAACCATTTGCTTGTGAATAATTTACAAACAAAAATTGCTATTAATTGTAATAAAAATTGTAATAAAACAGAATTACTCTTACCACATGACTTTTTAAATTCAGTGCACTTAAAAAACAACTATTATGTAAAATACAAAATAGGATTAGTGGTGGAAACATTGGGACTGCTTCAACATTTGACTTGCCACAATGATTTTTCAGGAGCTATTTCTAAGCTAAAACAAAAAACACCCCCCCAAACTAAACAAGACAAACAAACAAACAACCCCCCCCCCATCATTGCTGGAAAGATGAAGAGGGAAAATCAATACTCGTAAGAGTGGAAATCAGTCCCGAGTAACTCTTATTTAATTCTAAATCTTTAATTTGTATAATATAATTTTCCTATAAGCTTTAAAGGAATGATGATTAGTAATCTCTTTGAGTTCTTAGAGGAGCAGAAACCTCATTGATAAAATGGAATTAAATGCACTGGGATGAACAATATGCTTGGATTGGCCACAATACCGAATGCATCCATGGCCTTAAATGCAGTAGAAATTACCTACTTCCTTGGAAAAGCATGAATCATAGAACCGTAAGATCATTCAGGTTGAAAAAGACCTTTAAGATCATTGAGTCCAACCCTTAGCCCAGCACTTCCAAGACTACTAACGAAGGTCCCCAACTGCCACAACTACACATCTTTTAAATCCTTCCAGGGATGGTGTCTCCACTACTTCCCTAGGCAGCCTAAAGGAGCTTTTTTGATAGAAGCTAGTGATTTCGATGGGCTGCAAGGGGCCACCGCTCCTTACCAAAACTCAACCAAAACTCAAAGTGATCTCAGACAGGATACCCTGTGCTTGGCAAATGGGATAAGATAATAATTACCAGCTTGCTTAAAGCAAATTCAGGGGGAAGCAGGACAGGAGAACAGAGCCAGGCACTGTCACAGTGTCCAGAAATCGCGCTGACCAGCGCAGCCACAGGCTAGCTCAGTGTCTCACTGCGGCAGCGTGGTAAGGTCGGAGCGGCAGGCAAGCGCGCCGCTTCCTTCCTGTGGGAACTTGGATCCCACCGCCAGCGACGGGCACGTAGATGACGTAAGCGACCCCGGCAGCTAATGAAAGGCGGACTCTCCCAAGCAGGATGTAACGTAGGTTTATTGAGGCAGAGGGAGCGCGGGGCTCTGCACTCTGCACCTGCTGCCCAGGAGAGACCCTGAGGGCAGGCACGCGGCAGTTTTTAAGGGGGGATGGAAACGGGGGTGGCAACAACTGGTCAGCCAGTCACAGGAATTGGGGGGTTAACCGGGGTGTGAACCATGGAACTGGGGACCAACCACGAAATGATGGGAGGGGGTCTCCCGGGCCCCAGCCTATCACTCGACACCCCTCCCGGAGTTTTCTAGAAGCCAGGGAAGGGTCTCTGAGTGACAGACAGGGCGACCACAAGGAGAGGGGGAGGGGGGATTGACAGCGACAGGTGCAGGGGAGGAATGAATGACAGAAAACGTCTGGTTTTACAGTAGACAAAACAACGAATGCAGAACACAGGGGTATACAGTGGACTCAACCATTATAAAATAACTTTAAAATCTTACAAAAATAACTTAATAACTTAATAAAAACAATTTTCACACCACCGCAAGGCACTCCTTTTCGGACCAAATTTAAATGGCTTTACAAGAAGGACAGAGATGCTTGTAATGAAGTGTTAGCAGTCTACAGTGGAGTTGTACCCACAAAATCATTTGTGACAAACTCCTTAGCAAAGTCACAGAATCATAGAACAATTTAGATTGGAAAAGACTGCTCATATCATCACATCCAAGCATTAACCCAGCACTTTTAAGCCCACCACTGAACCATGTCCTTAAGCACTACAACTACACATTGTTTTGAAGACTTTCTTCTGGGGGATGGTGCTTCCACCATTGCCCTGGGCAGCCTGTGCCAGGACTTGCCCATGGTTTTGGTGAGGAAATTTTTCCTGATATCCAAACTAAACCTCCCCTGGCTCAGCTTGAGATTGTTTCCTCTTGACGTTTCACTTGTCACCTGGGAGCAGAGACCAGCTCCCACCCATCTACAGCCTCCTTTCAGGTAGTTGTAGAGAATGAGAAGGTTTCCCCTGAGCTTCTTTTTCTCCAGGCTGAACTCAAGCAGTTCCCTCAGATGGCCCTCATCAGGCTGAGGGAGCCTTGCCCAGCTCTGTTGGCCTTCTGTGGAGTTTGTCATGCATGTCAATGTCTTTCTTGTCAAGAGGTTCCCAACACTGAAACCAGAATTCATGCTGATGGCCTCAACATCTTGCCTTGAAAACTGCAGAGAATGGTTTGAATGCACTCTGTGTAAGCCAAGGTGTGTCAAAAATCTCACAATTTGTAGCCTCCTCTTGGCAATGTAAAAACTATTTTGAAGCACAATAACTTGTAAGTTGGTATCCATGGATGACAAGAAACCTCAAAGGCAGTCTAATACAGAGTGGAATAGTGTGGACACCACCAACACAGGATCAGGACACTGAAGGTGACCTGTAAGTCCATGTAAGGCCTTCATTTTGCATCTACCTGTGTAGATAGGCACTAGATGATGGCACAATACTCAACCACAATTTTCAGTTCTATATCCTAAACTACACAGGTGTCTCCTAAAGTACTAACCTATTACTATGCCTCTTGTAGCTCCCTGTTTTCAAGACATCTAATTTAGGAGTGAGAGGAGCGTGGAATTATACTGAAGTTTTCTCTGTATGATGAGGATGACACAAACAGTCTCAAACGCTTACTTATTTTCAGTGATTTGGGTTGTTTTTATAAAAAATCTTTGTAGAGTTTACACATCTCAGAACATATTTGTTTTGCATATCACAACAGTGTAAGTGCAGTTACTTACATTTATTAGATTAGATTAGTTTCATTTTATTACTATAGTACATTTATTAGATTAGATTAGTTTTATTTTCTTACTATAGTATACTTACTTCACACCAGAGCAGTTATGATTTTTTTCTCCTGATGAAAAACAGGGAAGGGAAATGCATCATAAGAGGAAAAAAACAAGCAAAATTGAATGGTTATTACAGGGGTCAGCATTCAGTCTGTGACATGGTAAGGGAAGGAGACACCAGTTCTGGACTTTATACTTCTTCACAAATTATTTTGCTTTTCTGCAGGCCATGAAATTGCAAGTCACCAACTTGTGATCCTTTACCAGAGAGCCCCAAGGGCCTAGGGCCTTCTATTTTTCCCAAAGTTTAACTCATGACAGTTCCTCCTTCATCTTGATCCCATCTGAAACAGGTTTTTTTCTAAATAACACTTAAAAGATTGTGTTTTCTAAATTTAACCCTTACTCACATTTGTTCTCTAATACAATGTAAAGCATGGGTACTTTGACACTTAAAAACTATTTGTAGAGGACTACATCATCTGAAGATACCATCAGGCTAATGATCCCTGAGCCTCTGCAATGTAAGACCTAGTTTTCAACTGTTTATAATCCTGCCAAAAACATTCGGATTCATTTTTTCTCTGTGAAGTGAGTTCCATTTTATTTTCCTTTCCAGAGATATGAGTTGTCTGTTTGCATCTGGAAATCTTAATCAGTCTAGTCACCTTTCATAAAAGAACAAAGAAAACTGCTTTAACAAATGAGAAATATGAAGGAAGTATTATAACTGGCATCCCTTGGCTCACAGAAGCAGCTATTACCTCCTCCTGCAGGTCCTCCCACAGCTGTAACCCCTGCCAACTCTTGTCTAACTTGGCTTGTAGTCAGTGCTTTGAATCAGTGTTGATGACTGAGATAAGGCAAACAACATGAAATGCTGGATATTAAAGATAGGAGTTCTTTTGGTGTGTACTTGCCAAATATGGCTGATGCACCTGTTTTATGTTCAGAGTGGGAAGACAGTCAAAAAGGAAGTGGCTAGCTTTGAAAGAGAAGCAGTGCTTTCAATTGCTGAAAATAGCCCAGATACAGAACTGGGTAATAAGAATACATTACTGAGTAAATGTGTGTTTGAAATGCACTTGGGCATTTTTCCTCTGTCATACACAAATAGTATATGAAATGTTTTCAGAGAATAAATTCATTTTCATGAGCCTAGAGTGCTTCTTATCTATATCTACCACTGGCAGACCCAAGATATGCTTGGTGGCAGCTGGCAAAGGTTTTCTAAAAAACCTGTGGTGAGATCCATTGTATGAATTGCCCTTTTTCCCCTGATTTTCATTGCAGTTCTCATACAGATATAATGGAGAAGACTCAAGATGCTATTGTAGGCAAGCTAACATTCTCTGGCATACAGATTTTCTAGGCAACATACTAATTTTCTCAATACTTGACAGGAACACTGGCAGAAACTGCACTGCAGGTGGGGAAATTATAACAGGTCAGAAACTTGTAGGTGCATTAGAGAGTAGAGGAAACCTTGGCCACTGGTAAAAGAAACCTCCATTAGAACATGAAAGTCTGCAATATCCCAAGAAGTTAGAGATGAGGAAAAAAGCATTCAGTGTGTGATATATCTGCTCTTCTTTGCTGGCCAAATCCAGTTAGATGGTACACAAAAGTGTCTTATAATGAAGTGAATAAAGATTTTCGACACCTACCAGGGTGGTAACCCTGGAGCTATGAAAGAAAGAAAAAAAAAAAAAAAAAGGATCTCTTAGAAACCACAGAACACTTGATAGTACTTAAAAGATTGTACAACCCAGGAGAAAACGTTTTTATGTTGGCTAGCTGAAAGATGAAATAGAACTTACTAAGAAGTATGGTTTGATTTTTTTTTTTTTTTTAAACATTTTTTTTCTTTTCAGTTTGACCATGAGTCCCTCTGAGCAAACAGAATCTTTGCAACCTGTAATTCTGGTTATAGGGGTAAAAAAAGTCATGAAATCTGTGGAAGGAGGTTGTACTAGAAAAGGACTCATTCCCATACACGTATATCTACACTCCAGTACATAATGGAATCACAGAACTTTATCTGTAAGTAAATACAGAGTTATAAGGTAAATGCTTCCTCTGCCTTACAAAGCAAAGTTATAAAGACTGATTACTCTGATGGGCAGACTGCCTGGTGCTGAGAGTTCAAATCTGCTAAGTAAGCAAGCTCCTGAGCCTCTACATGGGAAGCATGCTAGGAAGGGATTGAGAAAGAGAAAGGACAAATCTCCAGAGACAGCACTTGAATCATTAGAATAGTTTATCATTCTATACCATTCACAGGATAATGTCAGCACCGTGGAACCAGAAGATGGAAAGAAATGCTGGTGGTACTGCTGCTCTTTCATTGCAGCTCTTGAGCTCTGCTGAGGTGTAGGTCCAGAGAAGATTACCACTTCAAAATTTTGAGTCTTTTGTAAAAAGTTATCTTTCCCTCTGAGTTAAAATCCTACACAATTCAATATGATAATAAACATCAATTCCTCATATGGAATTTTAAAGTAAGAATTTGCAAGCTGCATCTGGACATGCTGCATGTATAAAATTAAATACATACCTTTGAAAGTCATTTAGATCAGAAATATGCCTAAGGTTTGGAGCACCAGGTTTTGTTTGGGGCCATCTACACTGCAGACTCTACCATCTGAGGACTCCTCTATTGTTCAGGACTAGGGGGATCCAAATCTGGGATGAGTTTGCTTTGTCGATACAGATCTTTGAGTGCTATTCCCTGGCTATGTTCTTATTTCCTAAAGGTAGAGAAATACATTGTAATACCAGGAACATCAGAAAGCATTCATCACCATGCCTTTGGGATGTGCCTGCAGTCTGTAGAGAAGGTACCATGCACATGACCACTTTCAATTGCCAACTCCCCAAAACTACTAAAAGGAATTAATTTACACTTTCAAAGATCTTCTGTGTGCTTGACCCAGCTCTCAGATTGTTCTTCAGTGGAGGGTGTTTTGCTAAAAACTGCTAGAGATGAAGAGAAGAAGAATGAAAATCTCCCACCTGCATCATCCTACAGACTTCACTCCCCATTCCTGATGCTGAGTGGTATCCCCAACTTGGCCCTGAACTCTATCTGCCTATGTTATGCTAGCAAGACAGCAGCTATTCCTGGAATAAAGAGAAAAAAACCGGAAACAACTCTTATCTGTGACTTGGAATGAGGCTTGTATGTGGCTTTTTTTCTAATATGTACAAGAAACAACATATTTAATAGGTGAAGGTTTTAAATTATATTCAAATTCTTCAAATCTGGGATATTTTGAAGACTTCTGTTGCACTGCTAAGGTGTGAGATCAAATGCAAGCTGGGTATTTGGGGATGGTAACAATCAGCACGCAGAATCTTGTTTTAGAACCATAAGGAAATCTCACAGAGAGACAGATTGATGATCCCTGTTGATCAACCCCTTGATATCAACAAGGCAAGACTGACCCACGTTTTCTAAGAATACAAATCCAAATTGCTCACATGTCCAATGACACTGAGTGTATGGGGTCTGGAATACTCAGATTTTGACTCAAATTCACCTTTTCTCTATAGATTTCTTACTTTAAGATGCGAATTTCATCTGTGTTACTACCTCGGTCCCTCACACGTTTTTTTAAGACAGTCATTGGAAAAAGAAAAAGCTATTTTTATAGAAATCTGAAACATTAGAAAGATGTTCAGAGAACTGATTGTTGTAGCTAAAATAGAACCAAAGTAAAATCAAATATTCTCTCACTTAACAAGAACACTGATAAAAAAAATCACTTGCAAAGGTTTTTAACATAAAAGACTACAAAAGCCTAAAAAACTTGTCACTTTTGAGAAACACAGTCTCCTCTGAGCCCTGAGAGACTAGTGAGCACTGTATATTTTACCAACAGACATGGCTAGCATAGCATGTTATCAGGATTAGTTGCCTTTCTTTATAAGGACATTATAGTCCGTGTGGATCAAGCCACCTTCTTCCTCTTCCATGTCTTTATTTGCCAGTGGGCTGAATCATTCACTGCTTACAATCTGAGTTCACACAATTCCTTTCAAAGAAATAAAAAAGGAGATCTAGGGAGACAAGTGCATGGAGAATGAGGGACAAGATTTAGTCCATGAGACATGGTAGGAGGCACTTGGAGATTCTTGGGTTTTGTGGTAAACAATCCCTTCTATTATACAGCAGAATAATCTTTAGTAATTATGATAGCTACTTAACAGCTACACTGAGTACAATGAAAGAAAAAGTGGAATGGAAAAATCTGAGCAAGTTTAATGATCTCCATATCTGTGAGTGGTGGTTAGCACCAAGGTATTACTCCAGAAAACCCCCTTGACACTGCTTGTTTTTTCAACTGGGAAGAATTCTTTTACAAGTACACATCATTGATGGAGCTAGCAGGGTCAGAGGAGGTAGCATGAGAGATGAGAAAGAAGCATATGTGGCAATCTCCAGGAAATGATTTACATGTGCAAAGGAAAATGTTTCCAAAATTAAGAGCTGTGCAAGCTTGACAAACAAGTATGTAGGCACAGTTGTTCTGAAAGCTGGGTTGCCTCAAACAGACAGGCACCCATCAGACAAGAATAGGGGCTTCTGTGCTGGTAAAGGTCAGCATTTGGGCTGGTATGGATGCTGGTGGAGGGGAGAATATGGGATACTATCTTTCAGGTTGGGGCTACATCCAGTTGCAAATGTTAGTGAATCTCCACGCAGGGAGGCATCAATAGCAGTAGAATGCATGGGTCTTAAATAGTGCATGACAGTGGTGCAAGTAGCTGCCTCCAACCCTGACACACTCACAGCCTCTGGAGCAGTCTGCAATGCCACAGTCACTTTCCTGAGCAGGAGTAGTGTTCAAAAAGAATTGAAAATTTAAAATGAAAAAAAATGCTTTCAAGCAGTCTAAACTCATAAATTATTATTGTGTAAAAGGGCATTAAAAGTATGTGTTCACCTGTCAGTCTGCTCTATTGAAGACAAGAACCTATCTCTCTACTCTTCCATACACTTACTTAAAAAAAAAAAAAAAAAAAAAAAAAAAAAAAAAAAAAAAAAAACCACCAACCAACAAAAAACACAACATCTTTGCTACAGAGACATTTTTAACAAGTATTCCAGAAAGAGCACCAGCTATCAAAAAGGCTGCCAGGACCAGAAGGAGCCATCAATCGAACAAGTTTACATTTCAAAATTTTTTGAGAACAGTGAAAATGTCTTTACCCTTCTTGATGGGAAAAATACAGTGCTGTAGGAAAGTAGCTGTTTGCTACTTCTTATTGAATCACATTTATCTGAAGCAGACCTTTAACCCTTGGAATGGTGCTAGAGTGTGGACACAGACACACATAGACACACAGACCCAGACACACACACACATATACACATATATATACATATATATATACATATATATACATATATATATATTAAATAGCACTCCTGAGAGTTCTGCTTAGAGCTGCTTTAAGACTGTGGAGTCAGTCTCTCTCTTCCTTTTGTATATGCCATTGTTCAGCTCCAGGCCTTCTCTGAGATAACAGAGATGAACTGGTTAATTTTTTAAAACCTTTTCCTGACAGTATTTACAAGACAGCAGAATGCATCTGTCTAATTTTGACATTTATCAGATAATTCAGTCAAGTTCCCTCATGTGACACAGCTTCACTCCCTCTAAAAGAACCTGCTGCAAACAAAAAGCCACACTATATTGTACAGCATCGCTGCTCCCAGATGTTTCAAAATTAAACTGCTAAGCCTCCCTGCCCCTGTGAAACCTGGAAGAGAACCAAAAAAAAACTGAACTGGAGTGATTCTTAACAAACTGTACTTTCTGTATCTGTGCTACATATTTCTTTGTGTTTGATTTTTTCGGAGTCATTTGAAAATGATTAGGCAGCTCAAATAATTGTTTCCTGGTACATTAGCAGCACTATAATTGTCATGTTTAAAGCTAAAGTTGGTAGAGACTGCAGTCTACTCTGGAATATTCGAACTTCCTATACACAACAGCTCACAGATAAATGTTTTGAAACTTCTATTACTAGTTTCCCTAGCGGTTCTTTTGTTTCTTTTTCAGGACCCCAGATGGATTCAGGCTGATGCCACTCCCCATTACACACTGGCACTGCTGGAACTCTGTATGGAATGATTGTTGTCTTGCCTTTGGCCAGCATTTTGCAGTCACACCCATATGATGGCTATTGCATACTCTCTTCTGGGTGGGAAGGGTGCATGACAGGCCTTTACTCCTCTCTATGTGCAGAAAAGAACAGATACCATCTACAATGACATATCATTTGTATGAGCCTCACACTGACTTATTGAAATAAATTTTACTTTGTGTAATTCATTGTGTGTGTGTGTTGGGGGGGGGGGGGGGGGGGGGGGGGGGAGGGAAGAACAGTTACCAGTTACCATGCCAACGTTCTTTGTAAATAGCATTGGTCCTCAGTGAACTCCTTTTGACCCACTGGTCTGAGGTTGCTGCTGTGTGGTGTACATAATTCTCTCAACACTGGTCCATTACTTCTGCTCAGGATTGGGGGTCAAGTCTGTAGCATAAACTCAAAGAGAATTAGCAGCCCTATCAATAACCAGCTGCAGGATTGCAGTCCAAATGATAGATCATAAAATTCCAAGGAAAGATGAATAAAACGTGAAGGAATATGCGTGTATATTCTATAGATTGAGCAGCTGCTGTGGACTATCAACATCATCAGGAGATCTCAGTGCATTAGCATAAATTCAAATGACAAATGCACAGTGCTATTCAGAGACTCATTAATTTGCAATGGGTGCAGTGCTCATGACATATTAGTGAAAAATTCAAATGTCTTTGTAGCATTGTGAGTTTAGTTGCGGGACCTAAGTTGCTAAAATGAAAATGTGTGCAATTTTTTAGCAGTTTATTAAATTATGAAGTGTGATGACTATATGTGCGCATCTTTTTAAGCATATGAAGTCCAGTGTGCTCCAGAACCAAATAGCATGGTTTGTGTCGAAATCTCCCTGTCACACAAATCCTGAGCTGGAGCTGAAATACTGGCTAGGTACTAGCTGCTGCAGCATGCAGGCTGAGATCTCCCCCTTCTGGGTGAATGGCATTGCCACCGAGAAAAAAGAAAATTCAGTTCTTTCAGGGCTTCTTCTTTGTTATTCCCCTGTCTTGTCTGCCACGTTAGCCACTGGTTGTGTTTTATGATGTTTAGAAGAGACATGACAGAAGAAATAAAATAACATTATATTATTACATGTGAGTATGATGGCTTCCTCTGCCATTCCTTATGTACAGCCATAGCTTTTACATGTAGGCCAACTCAGACATGAAGAATATGAAAAGTCTTAATTGGGAATAATACATCTTAAGCTATGGCTTTGTTTATCTGTAAAAATTGGAGAAAGAAAACATGTACATTTTTATATGGGGAACAGCCCGTCCGTAGCAATCTTTCACAACACTGAGATCAAGCTTGCAATTACAGCATCTGACAATTGAAACACACTCCAGTGGTATTTATCCTCAGTGTCATGACTCTTCAGTCTGTGTGCAGCTCTGATACAACTGCTATATCTTTCCAAACTCAATGAAAACTGTGAACTCTACTGCATATTTTTGCTTCCTCTTGGACATCTAACTACATATTTCTCTGGCCCTGAGTTTACATCTTTTTCTGTCCACCTGGCTGTCACATCTAGTGTGAGTTTCTTTTACCGGAAAAAAATATGCTTTAAGTTAATTGGTAGTACTTTTTTTCTGAGGAATAAAACCTCTAATTTTAAAGTGCAGGAGCCACAATACCTAACTGGTAAAAAATAGCTGATATTTTCAAAACCACTAGGGTTTAGCTGTACAACGTCTAAAAAATTTTGAAGCAATCTGATTTTTGGAGACAGGGGAATTAGCTGCCAGTTGCATATCCAAACCCACCAGCTGCTCTTGAACATTTGATGTCTCTGTAAAATGAAATAATATTTTATATATACACCAATCAATAGATAGTACCATAATAAGAGCCTTAATAAAGTTTGCAACATTGCCTAGCATATTTCACCCCTCCAAATGAAAGGAAAGCCATTTGTCACTCTTAGGTCTCATCTGTGCCATGCCACCTCCCATGCAGGCTATGGTATGCTGCAGCTCAAATAAAAAATTTTGAAAAACCAACCAACCACCAACCAACCAACAACAACAACAAAAAACAAAAGCAAAAAAAGAGAAGCCAGAAAATAAGAGAATGTAATGTCCTTCCCATGCCTGTGAGGAGAATCATATTCGCTGAGCCTCTTGGTGTTTGATAATCATGATGCTTGCCAGGTGACCTGAGCTGCCTGTGAACTAGAAGAGCATGTGAAAAGTGCTTTGCCCCAGATGCTTGTCTGACCCCAGCTTCCACTTTCTCCGAAGGTTTTCCAGGTAGGTAGCCAGGGTGAGATTATAAAAACTCATTTTTATATTGGGAGGAGCCTCCCAATACAGTCAGTTGAACTTCACAGCCTACCATCACACACTAACATCTTCACTGACTTGCCCAAACCTGACCTGAATGTCCACAACTTGTATCTGAGCTTTTGGAAGCACAAGATTGGATTTTAAGAATGAGAAGGCAGAGAAAATGGCAAGGTGTGATGCCAGCAAAGGATGTGTCTGGGTGTGTAGGTGTCAGGACTCATTTGGAGCCAGAGGTTTCAGCCATGTTGGAAATGCTAAAAATCTGGAACAACACCCAAGATTGGACCTACAGGTATTTTAGACACAGAAGGGCATTTAGCCACAGAGCCTGCTCTGGGGGACTGATAAGAGGAAAGGGCCAAGAACAAGGAGACCCATGCCTTCATGGCCCCTTAGGTTGGGAGAGTGCAGCAGCCACCCCCCAAATTTCCCTTCCCCTTTGCAACTGAAATTTCCATTTTAAGCAACAGAGCAGAGCCTTAACACACACCTAACAAACATAGCATGTACAGAGTCACTGTCTTAACCAGAGTTGACAGGACAGCTAAAGCTGTCTAGCAAAGAAATACTTCAGTGGCCCTCAGATGCCTCTGTCTCTCAGCTGTTTCTTTCCCTCCCCTCCCCTCCCAGGGTAAGACCAGAGCCAACTGCATGGTGCCGTGGATGATTGCCCGATCTGATTGTTGGTGCCAGCAGGACCCTAAAGTTTAAATGACAGCCATGGGATCAGAGGAGGCTGGAAATTAATTAGTCACCCTTCTCCTCCCACAACCCACAACAAAGTACTGAGGGTTAAGTCTGCTAGCTAAATTACACTTACCCCGAATTTGGTGGAGAGATGAAATTTTATTTTGTAACTCTCAAAAGCTTGGTTAAAAGAAACAGGGCACAGGTGGTAGTCCTTATGAGAAATAACTTTCCTTCATTAGCAGGCAGCATTGGACAATAGGCCTTGTTTTGAAATACAGCACCTACTCTCTGCAACCAATTGCCCAGATTTCCAAGTGCACTTGATATTTAGGCATCAACAGAGAAAGCATTTTGTACCTAATCAAGAAGACAGTCAAAAGAAAAGCTACATTGCAGGAAACAGATATCCGTACTGTAAAAGGTTTTGCTTTTGTTTCAGAAAAGCCCCAATCTCTTTTTCAGTTTGTGTTTTTGTGGTTCTCTTATATCACACCACTTAAGAGGCAAGACGTTCTGGACTCTCTATTTCCAGGAGTGACACTAATTTCAGGAACATATTCCAAGAAGAGGTACCTCATAGATGGTCAGGTGATGGTCAAGTCTGGGTAGAAACAGGACACCAAACAGGGAAGTCCACTCTTAAAATCCTACAAAGTTATTATTAACTGCAGAAAAATCCTGGCAGAGGGAGTTTGATAAGACAAATGGAAATTTAGATTGTATCAGCATGCTGGCAGAATCAATGAACTCCCTCCTCAAAAAGCATCTGATCGTTGGAAAAAACTCTGGTCAGAGTTTTCAAAGCAGTGAAAATCCAGTCGGTCTGTCAGCATCAGAAGTAAAACTTGGTCCAAAGTTGTTAGGAAAAGGAAGGCGATAATATTCTCTAAGCTACTGACACTGTGTTATCTTTTTTTTTTTTCTTTTTTTTTTTTTTTCATGCAGAACATGTTTGTATTTCAATTGACAAAGTATTTACAATGGGAAGAGATATACTCACCACTAAGGGCAATTAATTCTGGGTTACAAAGCTTGTATTTCAGAACAGACATGAATAATACAGTGTTAGGTTGTTTAAGTGTATTTTGTAAAATTGAGCTGCAGCTTTTGTTTTTCTTGAAAGCTTCTGAGGAAAAAAAGAAAAAAGGTTACTTTTGATTTTTTTTCTTTGTCTTTTCACCCCTGGGGAGATTAATGGCCTTTTGATGTTCCACATTGACCTGCATTTCTTGCTTTTTTTCCCACTTAGTTGAAGAAAATACAACTTAAAATTGGAGCATTAAGGAGTAAGGAGTATGGCACTATGCCTCTGTGTCATAACATATCAAATGGGTTGTGGTGTTTCAGACTGCTTCATTCATGATCAGCATGGCTGGATTTTGAGCTTTTATGATGCTGATGAACAGAAGTGCATCCACACGTGCAGTTTTGGTTTTTTTGAGTGCAAGTCTAACCCAAATGAATTTACGTAGCTGAATGGAGGGTGCATGCATGGTGTCTCTCCATCTCTTCTTCAGGTGCATCACATTACCTTCATAGTCTGCTCCATATTTAAACCTAAAAAAAAGCCTGGGTAACTGCTGGAAGACTTGCCAAATTTTACCTAAAACTTTCTTTAGCACACAGGTTGAAGATACAGCAAAAAGGAAAACCTTTTTTTCCTAGTCCTTGCAAACTAGCAGCATAGTTGAACTCTTGTACAAACCATTTACAGTCCCTGTTAGTCTGTCAGTTGGCAGGGATGTGTTAGGGGAGAAACTTCATTATGGCTCCATCATGGATTTCAGAACTTTCATATTTGAAGTCACTCATTGAGGAGTATTTTAATCAAGAAATAGCAGAAAGCCAGGAACATTACAGCTGACAGATGTAAACTGTCTCAAGTGAAGTAAGGCATAAGCTCAGATAATCAACATTCATAATGCTAACCTTGATGGAGTTGAGGGGTCTTGAGGGTCCCAGTAAAAATATTCTCACACAACAGGGCAGGCATGGTCAATCAAGGTCAGTCTTAGTAAGTACTGTGTGCTGAAAAGCAAAACACCTTAAATGGGTAATATGGGAAACTGCCCTCTTTTTTTTTTTTTTTTTTTTTTTTTTAATAGTAATAATAATTATTATGTCCCCAAAATCTCTTCAAGGGGTTAAATCTTATGGTACTTCTGTGGTTGAGTTGAGCCTTCTCAGTCTGGAACAACAACCACTGGATAGCTAGCTGGATGCAATCTCTGCATCTGTCCAGACCTCTGCAGTCAGAGAGGGAACAATGTATGGCACAACTTAAGTGATGGATTTTCACACTTTTTGCCCAAACGCCTTTGTGCAAGTAAGCTATGGCACTTCTGAGAAGGAAGGGCGAGTATGTGCACATATTCTTTACCATGACTCATACCATGTCAAGCTCACCTAAACTTTTTCCTGGGGACTTCCATATAGAGGTACAGAACCCTTTAGGGCGGAAACAACCTCTAAGGTGACCAAGTCCAACCATTAACCACTGTCAGGTCCATCTAGTGATGTCTCTAAATGCCACAAGGAATAACATATGCTTGCATGAGAGCACAGCCCAGGAGAGTTACAGATAAATATGGAGCAGTGTTTTCAAAATAATCTTTCATATTTCTATAAATGAGTAAGACAATATGGCAGTAGATTAGGCAAGCTCCACATCAGTGTTCGGCCATGGGAAAAAGACAAATTAGAAGACAAATACTGAATATTTAAAGTAAGTTGTACAGTTTACACCGGCTGTCTGCAAGGTTAACATCATTAAAGATTATAATTCAAAGGGAAAAAAAGAATATGTGCCCCAAGCCAACATTTCTCTTTAGAAAAAAGTACAAAAGTACATCTTAATTGTTACCCCAATAGTACTTCTTGTACGGTTTACTTATTGTTTTCCCTAGAGTAATAAGTCTTGAGCAAACTTTTGGTTGGTGTAGTGTACAGCAGTGTAGAGCAGATTTGTTTTCTCATTAGTCTTCTGTATTTCTCCTCATTTGTGCAGCCACATGAGAACTTCTGAGTGAAATGTCCACATCTTGTTCATTTTAGGATTGTTGGCTTAAGGAGGCGTATACCAAGGGCTAGGAGAGTGTGGGAAGGAGATAAATTGAAAATCAGCCAGTGAGAAACAGAGAAGGAGGCATTTTTAGTGCACTATGTTTACAACTTGTACTTTCTCAGATCCTAAAATTCCACTATTTTGCCTATATATCTGTAAGACATTATGTCCTACATATGACATCCCCATGGATGTCATGCACAATTATTAATGTAATAGCTTCCTCAAGCAAATGTGTGCTGAAATTCAGGTTGAGAATTGCCTGTAAATTCCAACAAAATGGAAGATTTAATAAAAGTTTCTGCAAATTACTAAACCTCAATAGTGAATTTGCAGCCTGACTCTTTTTTCCTGATCTTATTTCTGTATGAAAGTATTTTATAGCCTCAAGGTTCAGTAAAGGCTTGTAACCTAGGAGGGAGCTATTATAAATAGGAGGATGTATCTGTGTGTCCCGAGCCCCCTTGTCGAGTCTGTACAAAGCAACCAGGGAATTGCAGCAGAGGCAGTTCAAAATATTCTGCAGTACGTGTTTTGGGGGATAAATAACATTTACAGGACTATCTCCTTTTCTCTTTCTTTTCCCACCAAGGAATGGTGTTAGTTTTTGTTGCTGGACCGGGGGTGGCTGTGGAAGGGTTGAGTGCCCATGGCACTCCAGATAAACCATTAGCCCTTTGAAGGTCACAGATCATCTGCCTCCATCATCAGGCACACACCACCAGTTTCAACAGATATACTTTCTTTCTCACATTTTTAGAATTACTTTTAATTTTAGAATAAGTCCAAGCCTTAATGAGTACATAATGCATTTAGAAAACTTAATTTGAACCTGGCACATTTTCCAAAAAGGAATAAATATATTATTTATCATGTTTGTCTAAAAACATTGAACAGGGCTTCTCTAAAGCCATTTTATTTTGTGACAGTTTGTTTTCATCTGTCTTACAGTAGACTTCTCATCATGGTTTTGACAACTACATAGTTGTCTTTGTTTTCGTTATGCCTTCTCATTATATTAGTTATTTTCTGTCATTCTTTACCTGGGTTTTTTGTTGTTAACAAGCTCCTCTGTGATTTGCAGTGTGACAGCATTGTCAGAAAATTGCATGTTTGTTTTCTTATTGTCTTGTTTAATAAATATGAACTCCTAGACAATTGATAATACTATAATTTCTAGCCTGTAAGACACATATGGTGCAAGAAGTCACGTGAGAAAGAAGGCTATATTTACAATACTTCTGATAATAAACCTGGTACCGAACTCACAATCTAAATATGATAGCACTTAATAATTGAACCACAAAACATAATCAGGCAGAAATTATGAAATGTTTTGGATATTAATGATTTTTGTAGTCCTGCTACTACCAGCTGAAATACTGGAAAGAGTAGCGGAAATAGCGTAATCCGTTACTGATTTTCATGAAAAAAAATTCATAAAGGTACATATCAGAAAGGAACTGAAGTAGCTTCATTTTAATCCAATTAGTCATGTTTATTGGTTTTCAGTTAATAAGTAATGATAAATCTGACAGCAGAAGATGCAAAGAGCAACTAGATTACCATCTCTTCAGGCTGGGTCTAGATATTGTTTTTGTAAAGACACAAAGGCATGAGCCCACAGGAGGTTATTCAGAGGGATAGTTTGGGTTTGAACTGTAAACACATCAGCTGTTTCAGAGATGCTTCCCACACAAATGGACTGACATTCCTCATTCTTGCAGATGCAGAAAGTCTTAATGCCTTAACAGAGGGATTCATCATCACATCCTTGCTTTTGGACCTAAGGAAAGAGATTCAGACTGGTGTCACCAGGATAATGGTGGCAAAGATCCCAGTAGATGCTTTTTCAGAATAGTGCCCAGTCTTTCTCATCAAAAAGATGATGTACTTTCTTCCATGAGATGAAGGATCATGAATGCTGCCTTTTCTCATTCAGAGAGATGGATAGTTAATTAAAACAGTCTGGGGCTCCTTAGCAGGGCCTGCATGGCCTCTGCATGGTAGCCAGGTAGCCAGGATGATGTCCAGGAGACGCTGCTTGAGCTCAAAATTTGAGAATCTCTATTTCCATACTGGAATGTGTGAGCTCCTTGTCCTTGTGATGCCTTGGGAAGGCTGACCTGGAACAGAGACTGGTCAGAGCTAGAGAATAAAGTAGATATTTATCAAAAGGCCTTTAAGGAAACACCTTGGGCAAGACAAGAGCCTGACCAGGGCCACACCCAAGGTGGACTTAGAATGGTCACAAAACGGATGACTGGTCACAAGATCTTACACTTTTATAAGCTTTGGTCCATTTGCATGTTGGGGTTTAATTGCCCAATTACAGCTTCAGGTTGTGAGGTCTCATCCTTCTTGTTTCTCTCTGCAGTCCACCGTGGTTTGTGCTTTTGGGCCTGAAACTTATACTCATTGTTCTTAGTCTTCAGCAGGAAAACAATTTGTTTTGTCTACCTACTCTGTGAAGTGAGCTTACTGGCACTTAATATGAGGCTCAGAGCTACACACTTGGGCAGCACAGAATCTGAAAAACATGAAAGCTAAAACTTAAGGCATCATTTCCCCCCTGAGAAAAAGAGCAGAAGTGAACAGTTTTACCTTCAATCACAGATGAAAGAGATGACCAAATCAGACCCAAGTGAGTGAGTTCAAAAGGGGCAACTTTTCATTTTTGAAAGGAATTCTAACATCATGGATATTTTTTATCTGCCTTCCCATACCATTCTTTTTGTTTGTCATCCTCAAGTCTGCACAAAGACTGTAAAACCATATTTCATGCTCTGACACCAGCTACTCACTTAAGAAAGTACTCGATAAACAAATGCAGAAGGTGATGAAGATAAAGGTTATGCAAAGTTTATCTTTCAACTTCTTAAGGAGGCAATGCCTAAGACAGTCAGGTTTTCTCAAAAATATCTCTTCTCAGTAGTTCACCAAGCCGAGTTAAGTCATTTAGGCATCTTAAACTGAATGTAGACTGCCTATTAATCTTTATTTATTTATTTTTAATTTAATTAATTTAAACTGAGATGCTTTGCTTCAGAGAGAGAAACCAACAGCAGAGAGATACAAAGCTTCCTGAGTCTCTGTTAAGTAGTGGAGAGCATAAATATTTGGATCTGCAAAATTGTGTAAGGGGACCTGATTATACAAATACATTAAACATCTCTTAAAATCTCCTGAAATTATATTATATTAGACACACATTTAAAGGGAATAAAAAAGAGATCATCTTGTTTGAATGCCCATGGTCTATTCTATTTGCAAAAAAAGCACATGTTTCTCAAAAAGAGAGAATGGAAAAAGATCATGACATAAGCCTAAATCCAGGTAACAGTGCTGGACATCTAGTTGTCTCATGAGATATAACCCAGGGACATTTGACATTTGTCCTCTAACCTTACTCCAGCTTTCACACAGTTGTCTGTTTCCCTTGAGCCAGACAAATCAAAGCTGTCAATTAATAGATAATGTAAGTTTACTTAGATGTCACGTAATGTTGTAATCCATGTGGAAATACATCAAAAGTCCTCATTCATTCTAAAGGCTGAGACACTCAGTAAAAATCTTCTCCCATGAGAAGCCTAGGCTTGACAAATGCCTGAGGATTAGACATAGTCAGCCATCTCTTTGTGATGCAAAATGACATAATCTTTGGCTTTTTCAAGTAGTATTACACTTTTATTTTCTCCAAATAAAGAACCAAACTCCAGGTTTGCAAACAGTTTAGGCTGTATAAATTTGTTATTGAATAAAGAGGCCTTGCTAATTCCCAGGAACTGAAGAAATGTAATAGCTGAAACACTTGCTTAAAATTTTTAATAATTTCAAAAATTTCTAAAAGCCAATGGTTTCTTTCAATATTTGTCATAATTTGTATCATATTACTGCAGCACTACCTTAGACCATCCTCTCCAAAGTTACCCTGACTATACACTGAAAGCACCAAACACAAGTTGATATTCCATTGTAATAGGTGAGAACTTTATATTATTTAACCTGGAGTGGGCATCCTTAAATTAAAATATTATATTGTAAATTGGGCCAAAAATCCATTAAAATGCTTATGTTTCCTAAAACCCAACATCCAAAACATATGGGAAAATTTGCCTCTAAGTATTGAAAGTTGTTGTCTTTATCACACTGTGTATCTAAATTCCCAAGGATGATTGATTTAACGAGGTTTGCACATTAAAAATCTTTTTTTTTTTTTTACAAAAGAGGAAATCATAAGAAAGATTAATGCCCTCTGCATGGTGCCATGGAATTAAAATGTCTTCCAAATGTCTTCACTCCAGGAACACTTTGCTATGCAGGCCTGTACTTAACAAAGATTTTCTCAGTGTAAAGAATTTATTAGTCATGGCTGATGATGTTGGTGTCCTATAACCTAAATACATGGAATATGCCTACATTAAGACAAACTAGGCACTTCAGAAGGCTTTGAAGAAGTGTTCATGTTTCAGGCTAATATCATAGATTTCATGTCAGAAATACTTGAGGCTACCCAAAGGTATGACATACAGTCTTGACATATTTTTCCATTGCAGTAGTGATATCTGACAAAAACAGAGTAATGTGCTCAGACTGTACTGTCTTAGAGAGTGTACCTCAAAGGTAAAGGGACATAGATCAGGTTGAACATGCACCTCTTTCTTTAGGGGAAGAACTATCAGAGAGGTAACAGAAAAGACTCAGAACAGCATACTGGCTGTTTAGCTTTACACCTTCCTCAAGAAATGTATAGGTGCTATCACATTCATTCTCTCTGGAGAAACAAAAATTTTAACCCAATATTTATTTCAAGGAAAGTGCATTATATAGAAATATGCCTTAAATGCCTGTATATTGGAAAAATCATCACTCTACTTAGGCATGAAATCAGGATATGAGTGTATTTACAATGTGAAGAATAAAAGAAATATTGAATCAATTGAATCACAGAAGCATAGAAAACTTCAGGTTGCAAAAATCTCTGCAGTTCATAAGATCCAATCTTGCACTGAAGTAGGGCCACATCAAGCCAATGTATCTATCAGATGATCTTCAATCACTCTGCCAGGTAAAATACCTAATGCTTGAATATTCTCACTGTGAAGAATACTTTTAATATCCAGGCAGAATTCTATTTCAGGAAACTTATGCCTGCTGCACCATGTCTTGGCACCATGCATCCTTATAAAGTGAGGGTAACTTAGTCTCCATCAGCACCTTTGAGGTCTTGGAAGGCTGTGATTACAACTCCCCAAGCCACCCTCTCTTCAGAGTGAACAAATGCAGTTCCTTGCATGTGTCTTCATACATCAACTTCTCCAACACTTTCATCATCATAGAGTTTTTTTGCTGGGTCTGCTGTTCTTACTTTCTCAGACCAAAGGGACTGAGACTGCTTTCCAAGGTTCAGCCTAAGAAATGCCAAGTTGAGTGAGATATTCACATCCCTAATTTTCTGTCTGTACTCCAGTTGAAGGATCCAAGAAGACTGTTAGTCTTCACTTCAAAGCTGCATTTGTGCCCAGCCTGCTACCCACTCTGTCAGGTCCCCTGCATTTTTGATAGAGACAAGGGAAGGAAGCATTGACAACACATGTGATGTGACCATGGCCTTGGGGTTACAGTTTCCCAAGGTCTATTATAGGGTGTAGTGGGTCTAATGCTGGCCAAATGCCAGTGCACCCACAAGAATCATTCAATAATTTTCTATTGTGAGATAAGGATTAGGAGAGCAAAGCTGGCTCAAACTTTTAAGAGTATGAAGAAAAATTTATTAACGGAATTGAAAGAAAACTAATAACAAATCTTCTTCTTCACAAGAAACAGTTCTCTTGTGGCTTTAATTTTCATGACTAGCAGTCACCTTGAAATCTGCAGTTGTGAAATCCCTCCCATGGTTTGATAGTTTTCTGACAACTACCACCATGGGTCATTTCAGCTTATTAGGGTACAATTTTAAGGATGAGCTGTTGTTGTAGTGCATCAATTGGGTTTATATTGTATTTCATTTTTATAGTGGGTTTTATAATCTTTTCTTCTGTACCACCCCGTCCCCCTGGAAACTGTATCCCGTGGTTTGTCCCTGCTCCTGCCCCACCCATCCTCCCACACTGGAATGTAACCCAACTCTGTTCCACTCCCACCTTGTCCTTGATTGGGTAGTGGCTTGTCCCTGCCTCTAGGCCCGTCCCCCCTGGGAAAAAGCCCTTGGATGGGCAGGGGCTCACTCTCTTCCACCAGGAACGGGGACTGGACTGAGCTCCGGATTCTGCAGGGGCAGGACCCCTGAATAAAGCCATGATCCCCCCTGGACAAAGAGCAGACTCTTTCCTTTTGCCATCAACAGATGCCTGCTCTCTCTGAAGAACCAAGGTTTGCCTCTGGGTAGCTTTTAAGGCCCTGTGAAGGAAGATTCCTTCTGGCGTAGGCTCTCTCTCTCAAGCTAGCTAAGGCTAAAACGGAGCACGGGCTCTGAGGAGGGGGAGAGAGCCACTACAGCAGGCACCCAAGCATGCTGCCTGAAGCCACAAGGGGCTTCCAGAAGGCTCTAAGAACCACACTGTGGTTCTGCATGTGGCTGAGGAACCTCACACAGGCACATGAGTCCCGAAATGCAGCCCATCCATGCAGAAAAACAGACCTGTCAGGCTTGGCATTGCTGTAGAGTCTCCAAAACACTGGACTTCACAGAGCAAGGCTGTGGTTTTCCTTTGGACTTAAAAAACCCATCGGAGTGCTGTGAAGAAGCCCCCCGAATGGCAAGCTTCTCCCAGAGAAGGTGACCACATGCTCGTGGACAGCCGACCCTGGGAACTGAGACTGGAAGCCCTTTCTGCACCAAAAGGGTCTGTTTCTGGCAAAAGGACTGACTGGGAAAGATTCGTCTGCACGCTGGATTTTTGGTGAGTATTACCAATTCGGGATCTTAGGAAAAATCTTTCAGAGGTGCTGTTCCTCAGGGAAGAGGGTTTTTCCTTTGGGGGGAGGTCTTTGCTTTCAGAGCAAGCATTCAGGGTGCTTTAATAGCAAATTTGGTTTCGCTGCGCAGCCCAGGGGGTGGAAAAGATAACAGTTTCTCCTCCATGTTTTTTTCTATCCAGCGAGGGTTTTTTGAGTTTAGTTTCCCAGTGCCAGTTAAAGGGGACACAGAAACTTAAAATCTGAGCCAAAAATGGGTGCTACGCTGTCTGTGTTTCAAAAAAGAGTCTATTACCAAATTTTAAGTGCCTTGGATGATGGGGGGACCCATTGTTCAAAGAAACAGTTGAAAAAAATAATTTGGTGGTTGTTTTCTCAGTTTCCACATGTATCATTAGAGTAAATAAGCTTCCCGGAATTTTGGGAGGCTGTTACAAAGAAATTGTATGAATCAAGCTCCCCTAATGTAAAGAAACTGCAAATTTTGCTTTCTGGAGCTTGCAGATTTGGTTTGCAATGCAAAAGCAAAATGAAAAGAAAAAAAAGCCAGTTCTTTGTGGATTTCCCCCAGTTCCCTCAGTTTCTCCCTCTCCTGACTCCAAAATCCCTTCCCCAAGGTCGGATATTCTCAGGAAAGCAGCCCACCAGACAGGGCAGGGAAGCTGCAGCTCCCCTGGCTTTCTCTGAATTCCTGAGTCCCCCTGCTCGAGTAATTCTGGCCAGATTCCTCAAGAAACCCCTAAACTTTCCCCAAAACTCCCTTCTTCTCCAGTTTGTAAACCTCGTGTTCAATTTACTTTTGCAGACAGTTATGTGCTCAAACCCCCCATCTTAGTGATCCCCAGGCTGGTCTCCGTTCTGTGGGGGAGTCACAAGATGGAGGGGACTCCTTTGTTCCCCAAAATGGCCGAAGCCATGTGCTCTTGAGTCACGAGGAGCCTCTCTCTTTGCCTGTCCCTCCTTCCCACAATCCCTTTCACAATCCCTTTCTCTCCCCAGACCCCTCCCTCCCTTCAGTGACTGACTCTGCCCCTATGCTCAAACCTCCGCCCTCCGACTCTGCCTCCTGTGACTCAAGCCTCCAGCCCCTCCCTGCCCCTGGTTCCCATGGTTTTCCCACCCACAATCCCAGTTCCCATGCCCCGGAGGGGAGGGGGCGGGGAGCCAGGAATCCGGAAGTGGGACCCAATCTCAACTTTTCTGCCACCCCTGTCACATATCGACGGTAAAAAAGAGGGGGTGCTGTCCATGGCGATTGGGACCCCTTCCCCCTACAAGCGATTCAGGATTTATGCAAAGCTCAGATCGATTTTGGACGAGTGAATACTTTTGCAACCTTTTAAAAGCAAATTTAGCAGGAAATCCAACAGCTCCCTTTGACCTCCAGCAGCTTTTTTCTTCCCTCCTTTTGTCCAAACAGTTCAGGCTTTGGGACTCTACATGGAAAAAACGATTAAGAGATTTACTTCTGGAGCTTTGGCAAAATCCTGAAATGGTTGTTGATAATAATAATTTGCCAGTTCGATTAGAACATCTGTGTGGTGATGGTGAATAGGTCTCAGTCCTCGAGCAGGCTCAGGAAATTCCTTTAGCTGTTTTGGAGCACATTAAAGATGCTGCTTCCAAAGCATTCTTTTCAATCCAGCCCGATGGGCCTTTCCAACCTTACAGTAAAATAAAGCAGCTTCCTTTTGTAACATTTGTGGAGTGATTAACCTGAGCTGTTGAGTTACAGGTTAAGAAAGAAGGAGCCCAAGAACAGGTCCTGGAGGAGATGGTGCTGACCAATGCAAATGAACAGTGCAAGGCAGCTATCCTCAGCCCACGGAACCGGCTCCAACCTTAGATGACATGCTCCAGATGTGTGCCAGGAAGGTTCCCTTCATGACAGCTCACCTCAATCACAGTTCCAGAGATGCATTCAGACCACCACAAAGAGCTGCTGCTGCAGATGCCATACCTCCTGTGCCTGTACCACAACCACCGCCCAAGAGAAGAACAACGTGCCTCCTGTATGATCAGGCTGGACATTGGGCATCTCAATGCCCTTTAAAGAAGCAATTTCTGGACTTTCGGGACAATGCGGGCGGGGGGATCTCGAGGGTCCAAAGAGGATTTTTCAAAAAACTAAAAGATGAGCGCCGGCTTGCCCAGTGTGCCGACATAAATGGGGCAAATCCGAGGAGGCGGGAGAAAATACTAGAAAATGCAAATGTTAAATTAAATAATCCTGCTATAACCAGTTCTGCTTTTCAGCAGAAGTCACCAGATATGACCCTTTCAGATCATGATGTGAGCAGACCCTGTCTAACCACTGAATGTCTCCAAAGGCCTTTTAGGTTGCAGCTGACAGAGTCCTTGCACCTAAGTGACACAGACTGGCATTTAGGTTCATTGGATCTGCAGGTGCCAGGCTCATGGCAACATGTTGGCAGTAAGTGTGTCATCCTTGGGGATACCAAGTACACACTGAGAGAGATTGAGATCCTTCTGGGTCTCATCTCGTCAAACCCTAAACAACTATTTCTCTGGCTGCGCTGTGTCCATCCACCCTCGTTTCTGCCTAAGGGGCAGATAATAGCTCAGAAAATTCCAGCACCTCATCTGTTCCCTGAAAAAGACATCACAAGGAACAAACACCTTGAGGTTTGCCCCACACAAGTTATTGGGAGGGACAAACTCATAATAGGGCGTGAGGTCCGTCATGGTGGGGAAGTCATAAACATCAAGGGGGTTTTGGACACAGGCGTGAATGTAACGATTGTACCAGAAAGGATGTGGCCCTCACATTGGGAACTGCAAAATGCGTCTGGGCACGAGGAAGGTGTAAGGGGGATGAAATGGGCAAAACAATCAAAAAGTGTTGTGCAAATTAAGGGGCCAAATGGACAATTAGCTACACTGCGTCCATTTGTTTTGGATTATTCAGAGCCCTTGTCGGGGAGAGACCTGATGGCCCAGTGGGGGGTCACGATTGGCATTCCAGATGCCCCCCCGGTTTTTCAGGCTGTGGCCATTGAAGAGCACCCTACCCAGAAACTCAGTTGGAAAACTGATTCACCAGTCTGGGTAGAGCAGTGGCCGCTCAGTAAAGGAAAATTGAAGGTGTTTCAGGAGCTAGTGGATGAACAGCTAGCTAAAGGCCACACTGTGGAAACCACGTCTCTGTGGAATTCCCCAGTCTTTGTTATCAAAAAGGCAAAGGCAAGTGGTGGCTCCTCCACGATCTCTGTCAAATTAATAATGTCATTGAGGACGTGGGTTCTCTCCAGCCAGGGATGCCATCCCCAGCGATGCTCCCTCAAAATTGGTATTTGGCAATTACTGATATCAAAGATTATTCTTTCCAGATCCCTCTGCACCCTGATGATGCCCCATGTTTCGCCTTCTCGGTCCCTACCCTCAACCGAGAAGCCCCGAGGAAAAGATACCAGTGGAAATTTCTTCCCCAAGGGATGAAAAACTCACCATCTCTTTGTCAGTGGTGCCTCTCTTCCCTGCTGTCCCCAGTGCGCGCAGGTGTAGGAGAAGCCATCATCCTGCACTACATGGATGAAGTGCTCGTGTGTGCCCCCAATGATGACTTACTGTCCCAGGTGCTTGACCTGACAATCGATTCTTTGGTTGCTGCAGGGTTCGAGCTTCAGGAGGAAAAGATTCAAAGGATGCCACCTTGGAAGTACCTGGGTCTGGAGACTGGTAAGCGGACCATTGTGCCCCAAAAATTAGTTGTCGGAAATAACATCAAGACCCTAGCAGATGTCCAGCAGCTGTGTGGGTCTTTAAATTGGGTAAGAACTTGGCTGGGTCTGACCACTCAGGACTTAGACCCCCTCTTTAATCTTTTAAAAGGGGGAGAGGAGCTAAGTTCTCCTAGGACCCTCACCCAAGAGGCAAGAGCAGCCCTAGAAAAGGTACAGGACCGTATGGCCACCAGACATGCCAACAGATGCAAATCAGACTTGCCATTCCAATTCATCATTTTAGGCAAACTGCCGCACATACATGGGATGATCTTTCAGTGGGAAAAAGTGGAAAAATCAAAAAAGGACAAAGACTGTAAGAATCTCCTCTTAATCATAGAGTAGGTTTTCCTCAGTCACTCCCAGTCCAAAAGAATGACCAGGCCACAGGAATTGGTAGCAGAATTGATCCGGAAAGCAAGGACCCAGATCAGGGAGTTGGCAGGATGTGATTTTGAGTGTATTCACATCCCAACTGAGATAAACTCAGGCCAAATCACAAAAGCAATGTCGGAGCACCTGCTTCATGAAAATGAAGCTCTGCAGTTTGCTCTGGATAGCTACACAGGTCAAATTTCAATTCATCAGCCTGCTCACAAATTATCTAGAGAACAAATTCAGTTCAAATTGTCATTAAAATGTCTTCAGAGCAGGAGGCCCTTAAAAGCTCTAACTGTTTTTACAGATGCATCCGGAGCCTCTCACATGTCAGTAATAACGTGGAAAGATCCTCAAACTCAGCAGTGGGAAAAAGATATTGTTGAGGTGGAAGGATCACCTCAGGTAGCTGAGTTGGCTGAAGTTGTTAGAGATTTTGAAGTTTCCTGAACCATACAGTTTGGTCACAGATTTGGCCTATGTAGCAGGTGTAGTATCCAGAGCTGAACAAGCTGTACTGAGTGAGGTCTCCAATGTTGCACTTTTCAACTTGCTCTCAAAACTAGTAAATCTGATCTCCCACCTAGAGCAACAATTTTATGTGATGCACATTAGATCACACACTGATTTACCAGAATTCATAGCTGAGGGCAACAGAAGGGCTGATGCTCTTGCTGCGCCTGTGGAGATGGCCCCACTCCCAAACATCTTTGAACAAGCAAAGATCAGCCACCGGCTTTTTCACCAGAATGTACCAGTCCTAGTCCACCTAACTCGGGAACAGGCTCAGGCAATTGTGTCAATGTGTCCCTCGTGCCAGCAACATGCACTCCCAGCCCTGAGTGCAGGAGCAAACCCCAGGGGATTGAACAGCTGTGAGGTATGGCAGATGGACGTGACACACATCATGTCCTTTGGTAGACAAAGGTATGTCCATGTATCTGTGGACACCTTTTCTGGAGCTGTCTATGCCTCTGCCCACACAGGGGAGATGTCTGGTGATGCCATGAAACACCTAATACAGGCTTTCTCCTTCCTAGGCATCCCCAAATCAGTAAAACTGTTAAAGGACCCACGTACACATCCAAGGAGTTCAGAAGCTTCCTGCAGCAATGGGGAGTAGAGCACAAAACAGGCATCCCCTACTCCCCCACAGATCAGGCCATCGTGGAAAGGACCCGCCAAAATCTCAAAAGGGTCCTCAGCCAACAACATCAGTCTCTAAAATCAGAAACACCCCAAACACAGTTGTCCAAAGCCTTTTTCACCCTGAACTTTTTAAATTGCACATTTGAAAATCTTAACCCACCAATTGTGTGTCATTTCAGAGAGAACTGCCAACTGCAGCTGAAAGCAAAGCCACCGGTAATGGTAAAGGATCCAGCAACCAGGGAAACAGAGGGTCCTCATGATCTGATTACCTGGGGTCGTGGGTATACCTGCATGTCCACTCCCTCAGATCCCAAGTGAGTGCCAGCCGAGTGGGTGAAACCTTTCATCCCTAAAACTGCAAAGCCACCTGCAGAAGTCCCACAAGTGGCCAGTGCTGCCTGGAGAAGGACAAAGCACTGAATCCTCTCCTTCTAATTGTCCTTTTCCCTTAACAGTGTTTTTCTGAGCAGTTTGTTTGTACTAGATGTCATTTTTTATTTTTCAGCTTTAAAGGTACTCAAGATCCAAATCCTCTGCCCCATCCATCCTCCCACACTGGAAGGTAACCCAACTCTGTTCCACTCCCACCTTGTCCTTGATTGGGTAGTGGCTTGTCCCTGCCTCTAGGCCCGTCCCCCCTGGGAAAAAGCCCTCGGATGGGCAGGGGCTCACTCTCTTCCACCAGGAACGGGGACCGGACTGAGCTCCGGATTCTGCAGGGGCAGGACCCCTGAATAAAGCCATGATCCCCCCTGGACAAAGAGCAGACTCTTTCCTTTTGCCATCAGCAGACGCCTGCTCTCTCTGAAGAACCAAGGTTTGCCTCTGGGTAGCTTTTAAGGCCCTGTGAAGGAAGATTCCTTCTGGCGTGGGCTCTCTCTCTCAAGCTAGCTAAGGCTAAAACGGAGCACGGGCTCTGAGGAGGGGGAGAGAGCCGCTACAGGGTGTTCTAGCTTTGTTTCTGATTAGCAAAAGTGTATTTTATCTCTGGAAACAGAGGTTTTCTTCTTCCATCCCTGCAGCAAGGTTTCTCATCTCTCTTAGTTCAAGCTACTTCAACATCTGCTTACTTCAACACTGGTGCTTCTGCTTATGGCTGTGGTTAGAACACTACATCCCCCCAATGCATTCCATGAGTTACAGGGAAAAATAAAAGTCTGATGTATCAATTATGTCTTCACCATAGCCTTACAAGAGAATTTCATCCCAAGATGAAGGCATCTCCTCATTCTCTTCCCATCTGGGATTTGATTCCTTCTTCACTTATCTTGGTGTCCCTACATTGTTTTCTTTATGTGTCTTCACTCTGTCCTTTTCTCTCACTTGAGAGAGGATTGATGTCTGCAGGTTTCATGTGTTCACTGAAAGAGTTCATCTCTCCCCTGGGCCTGCAGGTGGCCATGTGATCTTTGCTGGGCAGTGGCCAGAGCTGTTCACGGCAGAGGATTTTTCAGTGTCTGTGCTGGGGGGTGTGCCTAGGATCTCAGAAGCCAGGCTGGGACTCAGTGGCAGCACGCCCTGGGACCATGCCCTCTCCTCCCTCTGCCTGATGGCGAAACCCAGCAGAACTTCAGCCAAACCGCGCCCGGCCAGCACCCAGTCACCTGTTCAAAGGCCCGAAGCAAGAGACCTTCTCCCAGGCTTTGTTCATTTTAAAATGTATTTTCCACAGAGGCATGTTCAGCTCTTTTAAGTAGCTTAATAGGTTGTCAATATTCAAACTAGCCAACTGATCGGTTTCGTCAGGTCCAAAGGAAGCTGCAAAGGTCCTTACAGGGAACCACTTCTGCAGCTGGTGAACTCCCTCCCCAACTAAAATACAATGTTAAACTATGACATAGGGTTTGTACTTGCTCCTGCAGACCCAAACAGCAGATCAAGAGGAATCACCCTGCCATCATGAATTCAGTCCGTGTTTCATCCATGGAAAAAAAAAATGCAACCTTCCCAAGGACTTAATGCACAATTACAGTAAGAATACAAGAGAAAGAATAAATACAGCCTTGATAAAAGACAGAGAGAATGGTGGAAATACAAACTTGAGCTCAATAAACAGGCAAAATGAAATGCCATAGGAAGATTTCAAACTAAATAGTACTGGGAAGTGAAATATCCAAAAAACAACTCAAAAATTAGAATTATGTTTTCAACAGCAAATACAGATAATACATGAAAATTGGGTGCACTGTGCTGTCTGCTATAATTACTAAACCCCATTCATTATTTCTTGTTTAGCAATATGCCATGATTTTCACCGAGGCACTTTCCCATTTTCCTTCATATTCTACAAATATAGAGTAAGAGACAGTGCCTGTCATGATAAACCTTAAATGCACAAGCTAAAAGATAGCAGAATACATGGAAAAGAATCACAGAGAGAGACAAGTTATTAAGTTTTTTAAATAACTGGAGTGTTTTTGAATTCTTTCTTACCATTAGTGACTGACACAGGGACAAATGGAAAGCCTGTTGTAGATTGACTGTAATGGTTTTAGTTTAATAAAACCAGGCAGAAACACTAATTAATGTAGGGGGTTTAGTGTTAATATTTTTGTGGGAGGGAGAGATCAGGAGAAAAAAAAATAAACAAAGCAGGCCTAAGCTTAAAAATGAAAAAACATAGTTTTATTAACATATATTAAAAAAACTGAGAAAAGAGAAGGTTGAGAAACAAGAAAAACTTAAACTAAAACAGAATGACACCTTAAAACATCCTTCTTTCCTCTTACAAACTATTAACTTTCTTACTGAACAACATAGAAAGACATAACTTAGGGTTCTCAGTCAGTTTCACCACTTAGACATAACCACTCATTACTTAGAACTGAGTCCTTCTAGGATCTTTTTATGAAGATGTTTGCTGTAAGACAAAATAGTCCCATGCTCTCTGACACACATTCTGCTGCCGCCCGGAGTTTTCGCAGACTGTGATTTTCTATCCGCACAGCTTCTCAGTGTATCTGGGGTATCATTTACGAATACTTCTCCTGATATAAAATTATCTTTGTCTCAAAGGGCTGAGACCTCCTTTTTGACCCAGGAGCGGGGTTTTCAAAGTTCCCAAATAAATCTCTATTACACCAGTCCTTAAGTTTGATTAGAATAGCATTCTACCCAAATAATAGTAAGATGCTGCAAAGAACAGTTCATTTCTTCATAATTTACCTTAGAAAAGTCTGGTTAAAAATGTCCACTTCTTCAATCCTATTCCAATATTATCAATTCTTTCACTTCTCATCTAACTGACTTCATGCAGTGTCTGTTCCATGTACCTTCTGGGTTTTTTTCTTTCTTCTTTCTCTCTAGGAAGGATTGTGCTTTAAAAGTTCTATGTTGCTACGAAAGGGTTAAAATCCGCCTGGGCTTACAAACACCACGTGCACACACCGGGCTGCAGGGCTGAAGAGGAAAAAACCCTCAAGGCCGTGCTGGAAGAAGCTGATAAATGTCCTTTTTTCCACCCCTCGGTCTCATCCAGGGCTGTCCAGCTCGGAGCTATCACTAAGCTGTAAAAAGGCTTCACCCGCGCTGCTCTCGTGCGGGCAGCAGCTCTCAGAGGCTCGCTGGGCCCAGAGGGCAGAGGGGCCCGACCTGGGCCCCCCCCAGCTGCATGCGGACAGCCGTTCTCAGAAGCCCGGCCGGGCCCGGCCCAGCCGGCAATGGTGGGCCCAACCTGGGCTCCCCCCGCTCTCCATGCAGGCAGCAGCTTCTGAAAGCCCAGCCGTGCCCAGCCCAGCCACCCAGAGGGGCAGCAGAGCCCGACCTGGGCTGGGCCCAGGCCCGGCCCCGACCACAATGTTACCTCATGGCAAGAGAGTGGGCGGTCCCAGCAGATCAGTTTTAAATGTTCCTTCCAAAGTCGCACTGACAATTCTCATTGGTCAACTTAGCTGTCAATATCTCAGTCTGCTTTTTGATAGGTCCTTGTCCTTCCCCCCTCAACCCATGTTACAGTCAGGGCAGGGAAAAATTATTTTACATTTCCCTATATCTAGAAAACGAAGTTGTGCCAACCCATGATAATTGACATTGAGCAAATATGTGCTGAGTCATCATCTGGAGGCTTCGACAAGGACCATGCACCATGAAACATACTGGTCATGGGGCAATGCTTTATCATTACCACCATATCCTTGCGATATTTTCTCAACTCCCATTTCAGACAGGTTACTTTAAACAAAGAGGACACCTTTTTTTTTTTTTTTTTTTTTTTTTTTTTTTTTTTTTTTTTTTTGCCCCCCCCCCCAAAAAACCTCAAAAAACCAAACCAAACAAACCAAAAAAAAAAAAAAAAAAAAAAAAAAAAGCCACCCCAAAAAACGCACAGCTGCTCTCAGAGCGATGAGATAGATGGAGACCTGTTTTCCCATATATTTTGTTATTTTTCATACAAAAAATTCTTAAAATAATAATTGCTGTTTCCAGGATCTCCATTAAAGCAGATATAACATATTCTTATAATTAAAAATATTTTAAAGAATCCAATGAAAACAAGATATAAACCCATAATTTTGCACATTCAATTACTTCTATTTGGTAAATGTTATTATAAATATCTAAAAAGTGTAAAAACATTGAAGATTGTTGATATCAGGGAATACGATGCTTTGTGGACATAATTGGGAAGAATTATGAATTTTTGCTTGTCCTGTTTTCTCACCAGCAGTGTAGAAATACCTGAAAGGCTAAAACCAGAAACTATTTTGTTTGCGAAAATATCCAGCCTTGTGGCTTTTCTACCAGCTTCCTGACAAAACCCATACAATATGAAAAACACTGGATGATCTGCCTTGTCTACCTGGGACTAGAAAGGGAAAAGAGAAAGAGGATCAGGAACAACTTGTGCATCTATCCTAGCCCCTTGGTGCAAATTAAATAAATACCATACTCTAGAGAGTATGGTTATTCAAGAAGGATAGAAAAAATTTTAGGAGAAACAGAGAATGTGGAGGCAGGAGACTGGAAATGGAAGATGGGAGTGGGGAGAGAGGGAAGGAGAACATAAGGATGGGAGAAGAGTGGGGACAAGATGAGAAGAAGATGGGATATTAGCTATGACTAATATGCAGTATGGCATCACACAGGACTGTTGTGCAGAGGATGTGGGTTTGGTTCCTGGTCTCTGTTGCAGGGGATAAACAGAGCTGGAGACCATCATTCCAGAACTCTACTAACGTGGCAAATGACTGGATAATCCCAATCCAAATTTATTCTGCCATGGCCACAGAATTGATGTATTGGTTCCACAGATGGCCCTCTAATTTGAATTAAACCAAATACAAGCACACTGCTTCCAGAGTCAGCACAGTGACAAAAACAATTTTGGGCACCACCAAATTTCATGTACCCTAAGACAGCCATGAAAACTCTCTGAGACAGCCTGTGTAAAAGCTGACTGCTCTGCTTTGGGAAACTCTTCACCATATTTGCATCATCCACTCATACCAGCCTTGAAGAAGGGGTTGGTGGCAATAATCCAGATAAATGAGCTGGCACCCAAGTGCATGACTGGAGTGGGGTGGGTGGGAGGCAATAAAGAGCTCTAGAGTAGCCAAAGCTCAGGATCCCCATTTCTAACCAAACAAATGGGATGTGATCTTTTTTGGTACCTGCCTCAGCAGCAAGATGTTTGACAAACCCCATTTTGAAAACCTGTTAAAGGAATGTGAGCTCATTTTCCTCAGAGACACAAATCATAATTTTGATGATACACCAAGCAGTGAAGAATATCTGACATCCATTTCTTCAAAAATGCCCTCCAGTAGGTAGTAAGAACTGTTTCCTTTTCATTCCTAACACAGGCAAAAGGAAATTTTGCTCATGATTCTTTAGATGATTTTCAAGCAGTGCTTTCTATAGCACGGAACTATTCTCTATTCTCCTGGATATCTTTAACCTCTCCTCAAACTGGAGGCACTCCCACCTTTGTAAAGCATGTATGGTCATGAAGCCATATCATTAAAATAATTACAAAAAACATTTTTAATTTTTCATTGTTTAGAACACCCTCAAGATATTCCACAGTGTGTTTTAAACCATTCATTCAGTTCATATGCAATTGAGTTTCATAGAATTTTTTAAAATTATAGAGCCCATTCTTCCTGGACACAATTCCTCAGTACCTGTAAGTTCTTCTTCCTTTACTTCCTTACTGGTACTTCAAACCCTTGGAAAAAGATGTGATGCATTCAGTTTTTGGTTTTTGTTTAACATGTGATGCAGGTCTTTTAGTATCTCCCACAAAAAGCAAGCTTTTAATTTTTACAAAATTACACTTTTGGTAACTTCCTTCATGTCTTTCATATCCACAGTATCAGAGCTCTTAATTGTGCACTTAATCCGACAAGTTCTTTTTCTGTCTGCTTGTTTCACTTACTTCCCTTTTTTTCTCACAGTTTTGTTCTAAATAGGAGGTAGTAATGAGATCCCTAAAAATAGTAAATTGCTTCAGCAACGTCCGACTACAAATTTCTTTGTGTTTCTGCCTTTTCTCTGTCTTATCAATGTATATCAGTGTCATGTGCTGTCGCGGTGTCCACAGCACGCTTAGACGGCACTGGCCACGGGCTAGCTCAGTTCCCTTCACCACGGCTCATGCACTCAAGGTCAGGGTCACGTGTCAGACAGGCGACCTCCTCCCTGTGGGGTCTTGTTTCCCCCACACCAGCAATGGACCAGATGGCAAGCACGACAACAGCAGCAGACAGAAGAGCAACTCTCCGAACAGGGTTTAGCAAGGGTTTATTGTGGGGGAGACCAAACGGGAGCTCCGCACCTGACCACTGCTGCTCAGGAGAGCCCCGAACAGCGGTTGAGCAGCCGCTTATAAACAGGGGCGGAACACGGGGTGGTGACAACAGGTCAACCAATCGGGATCTTGTAGGGTGTAACTGGGGGTGTTAAACTCTTTACAAAGGAACCAATCACAAATGGGGAGAAGGGGATTTCCTGGGCACCAGCCTATCACTCAGTGCCCTCCCTGGAATTTTCCAGACTCCAGGGAAGGGCCTCAGAGTGACAGACAGGGCACCCAAGAGGAGAGAGAGGGGATTGACAAGAACAGGTGAGGGATAGGAGTGATTGACATTTAACCAAATATTACATAATCAACATGTGAGGGGAAAAAACATCGGGGGAAAAATGGGGGAACAAAAGAACCAACCATTACAAAACTCAGTGTAAAATACATCAAACTTAATGAAGGAAACCACGCACCGCCACATGTGCAATCTCAATTTTCATGTAGTAGTTTCTCAAGTGATGTCTCTGGTATTAGCAGCTGCTCTCTTGCATTAAGAAATGCTCTTCCCAGATGAAGTACTTCCAAACCAAGTCATGTTAGAACAATGCAACCCTTTTTATTGAACACCCTTCTGGTAGCAACCATAGAGAAAAGCTCTTACTGTTTTCTTTGTATTTTTTCAATATATCCAGATGGGTTTGGCACTGGTGGAACTGTTGTTTGTTTGGTTTTGGTTTTTTTTTCCCATCTTTCAGTCAGGGAAGCAGTAACCTTGCTTTTTTCTGCTGTTCTTTCCCCATGTTTGCTCCCAAAGCCACACAAGTAGAGCTCCCAGGCGTGTACATGAAAAGCATGCAGCACATGATGAGCAACATGCAACACACAGTCAGCTCATTTGTAGTGACATTTTTGGAGAGGAAAATGCCTCTCATCCTATAATTCCCAGACCAGGAGCCAAGAAACTCACTGTGATTTCAACAGGTGTTGCAATATCTGGTCCAGACCTGAAATGAACCTGCCTGAGCTGGGCTTAATCAGGATACGTTGAATTACGAGAACAGAGCTGCAAAGGACATACTACAAGTACTGTGCCACGGAATGCAGCAAGAAAGACAAGGCTCAGTACTCTCAGCATTGCGTATGTTGGAGAAAGGGAAATACTTGTCCACTTTGTTGTTAAATTTAACTCCCTGGCTTGAGATAAGAGACCCACGAGAGCTGTGCAGAGCCTAACGACACCAGCACAGCAGGAGATGCTGCAGAGGGTCTCTGCTGGCCATGGGCAGACTGGAGCAGCTGTTTTGGCTGGGAAATCTGCTCCAAGATGTGTCAGAACTCCTGTGCCCAACTGTGTAGTGTACTGTGCATTGAGAGGTCTCACCCTGTGGCACCACAAGCTGGGGAAGCACAGCTGGGCACAGGCACAGTACTGCTGCTGTCACCTTACCTGATGTACACCTGGAACTCCACAATTTACATGGAACATATCCTAGCAGCTAACATCGCTTGAAGTGGAACCCTGTAATCTATCTGCTTACCACACTGGGAGAATCTTCTCACCCTGAGGTCTCTGTTGATGGTGCTGCTACTCAGAAGCCCAAACTTCAGAAAGGTTTTGAGTGTTAGGTTTATGTGCTGGCAAAAAAAATCTCTTCTCACAGGTATACTGTTTAACTTCAGCTACTGATCCTTATCTCTTAATGACCAAAATCATAACCAAGGAAGAAACACTGCTCTGTTCTCAACATTTCAATACATTTAATGTTGTAATGGTATTTTAATTCAGCATAGCTAATGTGTCACATGGAACAGATTGAATTTTTTTTTTCATATGTAGCCCCAAGAAAGCACTGACAAGACAGCTGTACCCATTCTGTCTCAACACGAGATACTGTTATGTCCCAACTAAGTCTTTTATGACACTGATTGGATATAGCATCCTGATAAGTATATTTGTGGAACTAACTCTCACATAGATCTTCATGATAATAAATTATATTTATCTTTTTCAGCATTGTTGCATACTTGTCATTTTATCTGGGATGTATCTAACTTGAGATCAATGAATCCAACCATGACATTAAACAGCTAAATAAACCATCATACTCAGTGCATGACAAATCTCTTGTTATTTCCTGCTTGCTCCAAGTCACAAATTTGCCTTTGTGTTAAGTCTGTTGTGTTCAGAAATGCTTCTTCTGAAGATGGAATTTAAAGCCTACCAAAGTCATACATTTTCACCAACATCTGCAATAGGATGTTGATGGAAATGTATACCAAAAGCACATCAGAGGTAGAAAGAGAACAACTCTTCAATTTGATTAGTAAACATAGAAGGAAGACCAAACGCTGGATGATCTAATCCCTGAATATACAGTTAAGGTCACCATTCAATTTTCACGATTTTAAGTTTCCACGAAAATGTTGATCTAGTCAACCAGAAACGGACAAATCCTCTAAGTTCCTGAATTCCTATATTTATTTTCATTTTCTCCCTAAACACTTCTTCTTAAACTGGTGTGAATCTGGGAGGGTGGATAAAGACCCTTTTTCTGTAGCTAGCTAATAAGTTCACATTCTCTCACCCCTCTAGCTACTCAGTTAAGTCCTAAAAAACATTAAGGTAGAAAGAAGAGGAAACTGCTCTTGGCCTCACAAAAAGGCCCAGATTACTGCTGTAAAGAAGAAAAGCATATGCCACATCGAGAAATAATGCCGGATTAGCTGAGAATTCAGGAGAAGTAATAAGCAGTAATAACTTTTCCAAGGAAGAAAAATCAAGCTGGTTGGGAGACAAGTGTCCCTATTACTGTTGCCTGTATGATATTCCACTAAAGGTCGATTACTGGAAAGTTCCAAATGTAGATAACTAAATCTATTCCAAAATGTCCTGTGGTAAAGGTCAGGTTTGTAGGAGAGATGCATTACAGAATAATAAAATCGTTTGGTTTGGAAATTAGCCTGAAAGGTAACCTAATTCCAACCATACTTCCATGGACAGGGACATCTTCCACCCCATCAGGTTGCTCAAAGCCCCATCCAGACTGGCCCTGCCATCTAGGGATGGGGCAACCACAGTTGGTCTGGACAATCTCTACCAGTGTCTCACTATCTGAACAAGAAGAATTGTGCCCCTTTACGCACTCGAAGAAGCTCTAAAGACTCCCTAGAGAGCTTTATCCTCTCTGCAAGCTGCCAATCAGTCTGTGTTAATGTTCTCTTTCCAGCAGCTGCATATTGCTTGTCTGCTTAAATCCTGCAGGGCAGGCCCTCACTCTTCTTTTTCTTCACTGTGGAGCATCCTCAAGGAGTATGAAGACAAAATATAAAAAATTAAATTATTCAATAGCTAGGATTTAAGCATTTAAATGTAAATCTTAGCACCTCTGAGGTCAGATCAGCTGTCCTGCTGGACTGACACAGACTCAAGCAAATGATTTTTCCTAGTGTTGGGCTTCATGCACACTTTATTCAGTGCCCTTCAGTCCTCAATTGCATGAGCTACTTTCAGGCGAGTTCATTTGATGCTTATGTGCATTTCTGCCATGTCTTCTGCACAGCATCAGCTGAATCTGTGCCAAGTGGGGTAATAGTAAGTGGGAATCTACAGTAAGTGCTCTGCATTTTTATTCCCTTGTTACTGATACTTTAGCAATTACTTCTAGGTCACTGGAAAACAAAGTATGTATTAATGCTTCTCTGCACTAAAACAGAAGGAAATGCATCTCACAGGTTAACATGTTGTCAGTTTCATTTGAAAATAAGTAATTTTTTTATTTATTATAATTAAAGAAATATATATTAAAAAAGGTTTTAAAAAGAGCAAAGCCTTTGGCTGCTGTTTGTGATGATCTGCACAGATTATGGAAGAATCCACCAAATTACACAGTTTTCATTGAAGAGTGGCCCTGTACAGATGCTAGTGAGAAATGTTATGCAGCTTTATTTATACTGATCAGAGAAATCTAACCTTGTGATATGCAAGCGGAGGACATAATTGGTTTTTTTATATAGGAGGACAAAAAACCAAGACAGCTTCCTATGATTTGTATGTGACTTCTATATTATGATCTAATTATGGTGTCTGAGTCCTCACAGAATTAAATATATTCTTGCAAAATGTTTCCCAGTTTAGTTTTGGCCTCAGGATTTATAGACATCAATCTCCAAACAGTTCCTAGACGTATAGAGGTCCCTGTAGATTCAGCCCAGAACACAGAATACTGTGCTAGGATTGCTTGGCAACAGCACAAGGGTCTGGCAAAGTTTAACCAAGCTCTGCCTTGAGGGCAGACCTGATTGCTGTGGTTTCAATAGGGGAGATGCAACATTTTAGGATAAGGACGTCACTTTTTAGTAGGTATTTTCAGCTTCTCCAGTGGTTATCAAATGGTCAGTTGCTCTGGTTAGAAGAAGTAAGATTCTGGAAACTCAGTGAGGTTTGACAGAGTACCTACCTTTTTGTGAAGTATGACAGAATAGCTACATTTTAATGAGCATTTTTTGTTTTGTTTTAGCAGGTGAAACGTTATGGCTCATTTTGAAAGCAGAAATTTTAAAAATACCTAAGAATAGTTGTTTCTAAACAGAAGCAGTAACTACTAGAAATCTCCTGAGATCTGGGTGGAAATTTTTCAGTTCAGAGACGTTCCTTTTTACTAGGCCTCAACTGTCTGAGTGGTTGTTGTGGTCTGGTCATCTGTGGTGACTGCAAAATGAGTATCTGGACAGGGTTTGCATAAGTGCAGTGAAAGGCTCAATGGTCTCTGCAAATAGGTGCCTGTACAGTCAGGCACTAAATCTGCAAGCAGAGGTGTAAATTTGGTCATGGTTTCTATAGGTAGAAATTATGCTTTACAACACCAGTAAGCCTCCCCACTATATGTCTTGCCAAAAATCTTGATGACCAAGATTCAGAAAGCCAGGAATTCCTTCTGGGTGTATCACCACGGCCTCTTGATGAAAATTACATTAAAAAGGTGGTGGGCAAAGAAGGTATCCTCCCTGGAAAGCTCAGTGGCCTTCATATTTATTTAAAAGGGGAAAACCACCAACTTGGTGACCTTTTCAGACTGGTTTCAAAATTAAATTATTATAATAAACTCAAAGTTATATTCATTTTTCTATTTTTTGAGAAAAAAACAACATGGCTGACTTACTGCCATATAATAAATAACACATATTCAGGGTGTCCTGTTTGGTCCATAGCTTGACTTCTGTCGCCCATCAGATATCCTAATTTAATACTGAATGCCATTGAATAGAACAGGACTGAGCCTGTAGGAGAAATCATTGTGGAAACCAACTCCTGGATATTTTGTAGAGTTTGTTATATGATTATAAGGGATGCCTCTGCCTGCATTAAGTTGCAAACAAGACCACATACAGCAGTCAATAATACAGATTTTTTTAAAACAGTAAACATGAGATAGAGACACAGAAAGAAACAGGAGAAAAGAAGGGGCACAGAAGGAGAGTGAGAGAGAGAGTGATTAGGGGAGAAAGATATCACTGCCCATAGATTCCCACTGATCCTTCTTCACCCTCCTTAGTCTTTGGTGGTAGGGATCCTGGAGTAGCTCTTCTGGAGGAACCACTTTTATACAGCCTTGTCCTGGTTATCCATGGGGTGAAAAAGCCATTCCCACAGCTTGGGCTGGCATCTGTGTAACCAGTTGCTTCCTTTCTCACAGTTTGTCACCATGTGAATTTTTATCCTGATAGATCTTATTTTAAGTTCCCACAGTCTGTACAATAAAATTTTGTCCAGTGTGCTAATTCCAAATCTTCACCTTTGTTAGACCTGGAATTCAAGCCTTCCTTCTTGCCATCTGTTCTTGGTCTCAAGTTCCTGTTGTGATGGCTTATCCTATGGGAACTTCTTTCTTTAATGGTGTTTTGAGGCATGCAGCTGCATTCTCTGTCCTCACAGAGCACACACAGCTCACAGTCCTCACAGAGCTCATCTGCTTCCCATGCTAGCAACTCTGTCAAGGCTGGTATAATTTAGGAAAGGTTTTCCATTCTCAGTTTGCTCAGCTATTCTTTGTGAGTAGGGACAATTTTTATTTTTTTTTTAATTTTTTTTTTTTTAATGCTTCCACTATAAAGCTATAGCTACCCTTGTGCAACCAATGTACCCAGTCACCAATAAAACAGAAGGAAAGCTGGCAATTCCCTCCTCTCAACCTACTGACTGCAATGACATTTAGGAAAACATCAACGTGTAGGTTTAATACCTCAGTTATTCATATTAAGAAACAGATATTAATTCTACTTTGGTTCTTTTTTTTAAAATCAAAATGAATTGTAGAACCTCATATTACCAAAACATTTCACCTTTTTCTGTAAGAAAAAAAAAAAAAAAAAGTGAAAAAAAAAAAATCCTACCTCCTTTTTTTGGTAGCCAAGAGACAGGGTGAGCCAGGGAGACTGTTACATGTCTGAAAGATAATTTAAGGCTAGAGGAACAGTCAGCTAGTAATGCAACTGGCATTAACATAGCCACGGATACAACAATAATTTATAGAAAAATCACAGGTTGTGTAATCCTCCAAAAGCTTTCTTTGAACGGAAAGCAAAAGACATTTATTGAAAGCCTCCACTCTTTTCAAGGGTGGATACCTCAGGGCAGGGTTCAAACAATTTTGTTCACAGACTTTTTTTTGATGGCTTTTTTTTGTGTGTGTGTGGTGGTGTTTACTCAGTATATAATTTTATAATGATGTCACTTACATCTCTGTAAATTATATTCCATGTGTCAGAATCAATGCTCCTAAAATATTCTCAAAAGGTACTAAATATATTTCATACATTCCTTGCTAAGTCTATGGTATAAAATAATTGATACACAGGCCACAAAACATCTAAAAATACTCTCTCAGCTTAAAAGACGCCTGCAATTTCTTCTGTTGTGCATAGCTGCGGACCACAGAAACCAATCTGAAAATCCAGTTATGGCAACATTCAGGAAGTTGCAGAGGGAGAAAACAACCTTTCACAATCTGAGTATTTGCTTTGTTTTACACCGAATGGTCAACATGTTCATACAGCTCAGCAACATAATAAAATTCCAGTGCATTGTTTCCTAATGAAAAATATTTGCTCCTTTTCTTGCCATTATTGGACTTTTTACCGCTAATCTTGTATAAATCTAAATAAAATAGGAGATACAATTATATATAAATTTCTGTTGTGTATGCTAGTTTATTTCAAGCTATTTGTGATCATTGCAGGAATATTAAAACTATTTCTGAAATGAACAGATCTCCATCATTTATCTTCTGAGTGATCACATGGTTGGTTTTGCTTATTTTTTTCCTTCCTTCCTTCCTTATTTTTTTGACTTCCCGAGTAGTAAAAATTGGTTGTATATCCTTAAAAATCCCAAAATATCAATGAGGAGGCCCATAGAAATAGGTTCACAAAAGCTTAAACCATATCAAGATTAATTATTTTCAGCAGTAGACTCTTTCTGTGATCTCAGATTTATTACTGCTGCAGCAATTTTCAGCCAAAAAAAAAAAAGGGGACAGAAAAAAAACGAGATGAGAAGACTCTAAATTAACACCAGATGCTCACCTACATTTTAAGATGTAGGAAAGGGATGGAGAAACATTTCAGAGGGTCATAGGGAACACGGCCCCATGGAGGTAAGGTGGGGAGCATCTCCTGACAGCAGCACAGTGACAGCTTGCCCCTGAAGGAGTAGGAGAGGGGAAGGAGCCAAGTGTGCCCAACAAAATGAAATGCACAAGGATATAACTCTCCCAGTGCCTACAGAGCCCAAAAAGCATCCGCCCAAAATGCTATCACATGCTTGTTGGTCTGCTGTAGACAAGGGTGACACTCCTGGGGTGGAGAGTCTGGGGTCGAGCCTGGATATGTGAGAAGGGAGGAAGGACCACCACACACCACAGATTCCTTCACAGGGAGCAGGTGGAAAGAACAACTTCAGGAATGACCTGGACTTTCAACATCACCAAACACAATAAAAATAGAAAATTCAGTGCTTTGGGAAATATTTATTATATGTGTAGACATCATTAGTGTGCCTCTGGGGACATCAACACAGCAGGTAAACTTGGTAGAGAAATGGGCACTTACCTACAGATCACGTCCTCATCTTATGTGCCAGGGACTTTATTTTGATTATGCTTACTCCCAAAAAGGCATTTGCTCCCCATTACCTGCCGGGCACTCAAAGTGCATCTCTGAAGCCAATGACACACTGCCTGTGACAGAGCAGCCTGGCCTGAGGGTGGAAATCGCAGGCTCACTGACATTTGCAGTGCTGGCCTTTAATAGAACTTCACTAAACCACACATGGGGACAGCTACAGTCAGCACACAATACAGCCTGTGTTAAACCCTCCCAAACCGCCACTGATATGAGCAGGTTTACAATTGCATGGACAAGCCTTTGTTCCCCAAAAACGTATTTGCAACTTGGGGAGGGAGGGGGGGAAAAGGAGTAAAAAATGCTAGAAAAAATGTTTTCCTCCTAGTGATAGCTTTCTCAACCCTGTGAACAGATTACTGAGATTAACTGCTCTCCTCTTAAAGGGACTTAAAGTTCCTTGGCTCACAGAGCCACACTCTTTTTTCTTATGGCAAGAAATTACTCACTTTAGGGGTTGTGTCCGAGAATGATACCCACACGAACAGACAGGAAGTCGATGGTGTAATTTAGGAGGCCAGATGTCTGCGGCATGCTGTCATTAGCTAGCTCTTGAAGGTGACCAAGGAATCTAAAATAACATGGAGAAACACTTTGTGTTTGACATTTCACCTTTTTTTTTTTTTTTTTTTTCTTTTCTCCCCTTGAAAATAAGCGGTTTTGGGTTTTTTTTAAAATACAGGATCTTTCATAAAGTAGAACTGCTGTGTAATTGAGAGTGAAAACTATAAATTAATAGGAAGTGAAAATCCCCCCACTCCAACTTCAAGTAAATGGATAGACTCCCTTGCTTTAAGACCTGATTAAATATTTAAGATTGTATTGAACAGAACTCAAGGAACATCTCAGGACAAGCTGCTTTAAAATCTTCATGTAAATGGACAGGCATGAGCATTCCTCCAGAGAGGCTTTGATATATTATTTTGAGAAAACCAAGCAAGCCCACTTCATGTGATGATGTGCATTTTGTTTAGAAGACCAGGGTTAGGAGAAGACTGCTAATAAACTCACTTGGAAAATGAATGCCAAACCTAGAGAGGGGACTTTTCACCTGGAGGTACCTGGATACAGTGAACATGGAAGAGTAATTAATGAGCACAGAACTAGAAAGGGAGGGGAATAAACAAATCCAATAGAACTTCTCATCACAAGGTGTTTTTATTTTCTTTCCCGTGGAAGACCGCTAATGAGTTAAGACCCAAAGGAAACAGGGTGTTCCCTAAGCCTTTGCATTTCTGACACATGGAGTCCCAACCTGAAGCATGAAACAACACTATAATCCATCATTTCTTATTCCAGTCAGATGACTCCTTGGTTGGCCTCACTGCCTAACTGACTGCTAACACATATCCTGACCTGGTCCAGGTGAGCAGATAAGAAGAGGGCTTTAAGAAGCAATTATTACTAGCATCTCGTTGAAACACCTGTGCTTCTTCACTCCATGCAGCTGTCCAATTTTTTTTTTTTTTTTTTTTTTTTTTTTTTTTTTTTTTTTTTTTTTTTTTTTTTTTTTTTTTTTTGTGAGAAACATCCAGAACAGTACATGTGAACCGTTTGGAATAAACAATATTCCTATAGCATCTGTTAGAGTCCAATGTCACTCTTGGACATGTCCTTCAGTATAAATATAACCTTGTCATCACCACTGCAGTCTCAGAGGCGGATGTTATCAGGAACAGTCCGAGAATCATAGAACCATAGAATGATTTGGGTTGAAAAGGACCTTAAAGTTCTAATTTCAACCCCCCTGCCATGGGCAGGCAGGAGGTTACTGGAGGTAAATGTATCCCTAACAATGTGGCAGTCAAACCTGTGAAATCTTAGTGTAAACCATCAAACACAAGAGCAAAGGATCGATATGAACAAACCGACAGTTGAAATCCAAGAAATTTTTCAAATTCTCCCCTTTCCAAAACTTCTAAACCTCCCATTTTGATATTAGCTGCTTTTGAGCTGTAGATACCTTAAGATTCCAAAGAAATTGTTTACACTGCTGAACTGAGATATTTTAATTTTAAAAAATTGTCAAATTGATTCAGTCTAGCAATTTCAAAACTTTCTGTCAAAAATATTACCTAAGTGACACTGAAAAGCAACTATTTACAGAATGTTTTTTGCTGTAAAAGCACTGATTTAAACACTTTCTAAACTTGTCTTAAGGAAAAAAAATTAGAAAATCGTCAATTACTTCTGTTCAGAACCACAGCAAGCACAAAACTGCAAATCTTACATTGCCAAACAGCTTTCATTGATTATAGTTCAGAATATTTAGCTTCTACAGATCCTTCTCTCATGACAACACTTTTAACTTGTCCTTCCAGCTTCTAACTGTTTATCCCTCTTTGTAATATTGCGTGCACATCAGTGTCCATCTTTACCCCCAGCATGTTTCCGATTGGCCTCCTCTCCTTCTTCCTGATTTGACCCAGATTATCAGATCCAGGATTGGATTATCAAAGGCAGGCTTGAGTAATCCCAATTGATCTTTTATTTATATATGAATATATATGAATATATATATACACACACAAATACATGTGCATATAACCAACAAAAAAGATATACATATATGTGTATATATACATGTAAATTATGTATGATTATATGTATACATAACAATTTATATATAATGTAATATATACACATACCTCCTGTTCAGAAGGTACAATTAATGGTACACAGACAACTGAAAACTCCGAACTAAGGGACATATATTGACTGACACAGACAGACAATGTAAGTGGCCTCAGAATATTACACATAATAAAATTAAAATAGAAACTGATGGTGTGACCCAAAGACTGGAGAAAGACCTGACAAACTTTTTCCATGGCATCAGGTTCCTACCAGCACTTTGGAGAATCATAGAATATCCTGAGTTGGAAAGGACCCACAGGGCCATCAACAAGCCCGACTCCTAGTCCTGCACAGACCATCCAAAGAATCACACACCATGTGCCTGAGAGCACTGTCCAAACACCTTTTGGACTCTGTCAGGCTTGGTGCTGTGACCACTTCCCTGGAGAGCCTGTTCCAATGCCCTCTGGGTGAAGAACTTTTTTCCAATATCCATCTTGAACCTCCCGTGAGACAACTTCACACCATTTACTCGATTCCTGTCACTGGGCACCACAGAGACCAGTGTCTGCCCCTCCTCTTCCCCTCATGAGGAAGTTGTAGACTGCACTAGAGTGCTCCAAGCAAACCATGACACAATAAAATTAAATGCCTTGTTATAGGATAATGTATCAAGAACTCCTGTTTTAATAACTACTTGATAACCTACTTACATGCTCTGGTGATTATTATGTGTTGCATGGTATTGACCATTGGGTAAATTAAAGAAACTGAAATATTCATTCTGGCAATTCTTTTCCCTGCAAAAAAAGATTAAGAGAAGACTAAATGAAGTGCCAGAGGTGACATATCTACTAAAGGTTGAATTCAAACAGCACATGTTGAGAGACAAAAGCCAAAAAAATTTAAACTAAGGTTGCAATATCTGTGCTGACACACAAGTTGTTAGCGTTAAAAAATATGAAAATAAAATTAATGAGGGCAGCAAGAGATGAGATAATGATCTGAGAATTAGCTAGAAAATCAGCCTAGATTTTTAAATTTAATTCTAAATGTCCTGATTCATGTCAATTTAAATGTTAAATGCTTTATATTCATAAAGATATCAACTTTTACTTCCTACAGCAGTAGCAAGTCACTCTAATAATCCACAGTAGACATTTCAGTTACATCACAGCTGCCATGTACGTGGCACCAAGCACTATAATTTGCTTTCCTATGTGCGCTTCAGTGGCACCACAGTGGGACAAACACAGTCACTTTGCTTTAGCTTCACATGTTGATTCAGTGATAGAATAAAGTACTTCACAGATTAGCTTAGTCTGCAGCACTTAAAGGTCAGGATTTATTGTAATGTAAATCACAAAGCAATTTTATCTTGACAGAGATTACACACTGTTATAATATTTCTTGCTGAATCTAGTGATGTGTTTGCTTTTTCTTTGTAACTGCAGTGTAAAATTGGACTTTAGCCCAGAAAAGAAAAAGGGGATGGCAGCCTGCTTTGTTTTTCAGCAACAACTTAATTTCTGTGTAAAACAAAAAAAATCCACACAAACCAAAAAAAAAAGCAAAAAAACCCCACACCAAAAACACAACAAAAAACCCACACCAAACCACACCAAAAAAAAAAAAAAAAAAAAAAAAAAAAAACACACCAAAAAAACCACCAAAAAACCAAAACCAAAACCAAAACACCAAAAACCAATCCAAAACACCAAACCAAAAACCCATCACTAAACCCCTTCTATTAATAAAAGAAAACCTTGCAGGCTGGGAAAACAGTTTGTGTAGATGTTCCGCAGAACATTCTCAGAGTTATACTTCTGCCAGCTGAAACCGAATGATCCCATTACACAATGCTGAAGCAGCATCCTGTCATGGCTTTCAAAATGCATTTAAAAACAAACAAACAAACAAACAAACAAAACCACCAACATTTATAGCCTAACTAAGACTGCAGTGGTAGTGAGCCAGTACTCTAAAATCTGCTCCACTCACAGGTGAGCTGCCTTGGGTTATGCAGTGACAGGGCTGCGGGGCACTCTCCCCTTCACAAGGGCTGGATCAGCTCTTTTGTATCGTGTTTACAGACAATAAAAGTTCTGTGTACTGATAATCTGCATTACTGCCACAGCCTTACCAAACAGAGTAACTTGCACTCATCTTCAGATGAGTGGCATCAGGAGTCACAGATGGGCTCTCCATGTCTTGTGATGGCACTTGTCAGCAAAGACTTCAGGGCTGCCTCAGGTATTAAGCAAACACACTCCTCCTGCTTACCCAGGCCTACACGTTCCCAGGAATGGGACTGTGATGATGCAAATCCACCTAAAAAGCACCTTGCAGGGTGAGCAGAGCTGGTGGCAGTGGAAGGCTGCATGGAAAAGGATGTGCTACTACTGTTGAATGATTCCTAAAGCAGAGCCTAGCCTTAGGTTAGCAATGAGACAAGTTAAGCACTTCCTTAATTTGAAAGCCTTGCTGTTTTCCTTGTCTTTAATTCAATGTTTAGTAGTTTTGGGAGAAACCAGGCATTCAGTGAACTCCCTTTCTCCCTTTTGTGTGGAAAACAGAAGGGAGGAAGACAGGAAAACACATTACAGGGTGGAGAAGCTTGGAGACAAGGCAGCAGCATTTTTATAGTCCTTACCACCACAACCCTGGATTGATGTGGTGATTTGATAAAATGTTGAATTATGCAACCATTCCCACAGATGTACTATTGCATTCATTTTGGGCCCTTGAATGCAGCTGGACTTGCTGACCTCAGAGTGAGCTTCTAGATAGGATAAACAAGTTGCTGTGCCAGTGTACATACCAAGTCTGGAATTTGAAAAGTCATTAAGACAATAATCACAATGCTAAGTTTACAGATTCACATTTTCAAGCAAATTTGCACTTTAGTCTATATTAAGAAAGCTCTTTTTTCAGTCAAAAATGTGGAGCTGTATATAAACATACAGTTGTACAACTGCTGTGCCTATTTTTTATTTTGATGAGGCAAGTTAGTAGATCCTGGTAGATTTTCTAGATTCCTTTCACTGAATTCGCATATACATTGTTTGTCTTTCCTAAGTTAAGATTTTAAAATGCAAATATAGCAAAATATGCAAATCTATCATGCATAGATTTGCTCCTGGACCAAGTTCCAAGGAAGGATGCCAGTTAGAATTCAAAAAGTTTGCTTCTAATGAGCAGAAAAAACAGGTGTTCATGGGGAAACCCCCCCAAATTTCACGTAATTCTACAGTTTATTAAACTTTGTAGTTATTTCCATCTGCAGTTAACATTATAGCAATTTAAAAGAGGGATGTCAGAGTCATATTACTACATGTGTCAGAATATAAAACAAGCATAGGAATCTGTCAGACACCAGGAACAGTTTACAAAAAAATTAGTAAGAATTAGTAGTAATTATATTCGGGGGGGGGGGGGGGGGGGGTGTTTGTTTGATTGGTTTTGTTTTGTTACACTCTGGCCTTAGTAAGCAGTGCTGTTCACCTCACTAGTTTGGATTTAGGGTGCATTGCTTTTTCAGACAGAGATTTTGTAAGCCATGCAAACAACAAACAAACAAATAAACAAAACCACTTAATCTTCCACATGAGTTTGAGACCACTATTTTGGCATCAACTCACTTCTAGACAAAGAGAAGGCATTTTAATCAATTTCAGAACACATAAGTTTCTTTCAGTCCCTAGTTTACTAATTTTAGTATCATTACCCTTCTATGTAAATACTTTTGAAAGCTAAAGAGAAAAACAGATTTAGAAGCAGCCCCCAGATTCTTGGGTTCTTTAAAGCACACAGTTTACAGGCTGCAATCAAACTGGATTAGCAGCACATTTAGGTTATTTTGATTTTTAGATCTGCTAAAGAAAATGAAAAGTAATCTTTCTATGATCACAAATCTGTTATTAATACCTGCCACTGCACATTTAGGTGGTGCAATGACCAGGTCATTAGCAATCAGAAACAACAAGAAATTAAATGCTATGTGTCTGTGCTAAATTGCAAGGTCATAACTATTATTATCATTATATAGCTCATTTATTCTCTTATTGATCACAGATCTTCATAGCAGCTTAAAACAGTCATTTCCTACTAGATTACATATATTTTCCTTTCATTTTTTCAGTAACAAAATCTGAATTAACACATTTCTTTGTATTGAAGCCCATGTTCTAACACAGAGCAGCCTGATGAACTCAGCACAGCACCATGAAGTGTCAGGTGTCTGCAGAGGGTTCCCACATAAGGCCCCTAAAACTACCCTGATACAAGAACTGGAAGCTTCCATACCCTGTCCAGCGCTCAGTGGGGCTGTAACAGGAGATGCAACAGCTCCATTGCCTTCCATGGACCTTAAGAAAAAGCAAGGCTACAGGTACTAGTTTAATACAGCTGAGGTTTTAATTAGCACAGTGCAAGGTTTCAACAGACAAATATCTCATAGGATTAAAGACTTCTAATTTCAAATGTCAACATCCTTTTTGTCTCTGATGGCCCTGTGGCAAAAAAACCCCAACAAAACAAACAAACAAACAAAACCAACCAATCCACCAAACAAACAAACAAAAAACAAACCAAACCCCACCAAAAACAAATGCTACCCTAACAAAAGATGTACAAGAGGTTAAGTATGCCCCTTATGTGACTTAATCTACCATAGAAAGTTAGGTGAGCACTGAGATACCAGACTTTACAATGGCAGCAAGAAGAAGGCAATGCCCTTTTTGCTGGCATATGCTGCAGAGCTCACAGCGCCCAGAACAAAACCTTTCCCACTGTGTTCCGTCGTAACACTGCCTCTCCAACTGCTCCAGTGCAGCTCTTGAGGGCAGGTCTCTGGATAGATCAAGCACGTGAGGACTAGAGAACTTAAACACATTTAATTTCCCTTCCATTTGCAATATATTAGCCATTCCCCATGATTCTAACATGTATCATGTTTCATCTCACTGAAGTAGAGGGAAACGCCTGGGAAATGCCAAATACCCTGTATTTGGAATGATTAGGTGTGCTAGATTAACAAAGGCTAGCACAGAAAGGCCAACATTAGGCTCAGCTCTGCATGACACATTTAACATCAACAGGGGAGAAGTGAGTGCAGATTTATCCTTCAATTTTACCACAACCACACAAAATTTTCTGCAGTTTGTTTTTATCCTCTATTTAAACTCACATGAATAATAAATACATAGTAGAATAAAAATACCTGGAAGTTTCCCACAGGTATCAAGATTCCAACATAGGTTTAGTGTAATAATTGCAAAAGCAACTATGTGATTCAGGAAGTGAAAGTCACTTCCCAAGGATGTGCAGGACTTATGTTCCAATGGTAGCAGAGGAATCTGAAAGTCCATGAGGTTCAAGGGCTAATATCTTGGTGACTGAGATGGCCATCTCCTGTGTTTCACTGTGGAAATCAAGCTGCAGATCCATTACTTACTGAATATTTAATCTCATTGCTCTGCACAATGTGTCAAAAAGAGCCATTGAACTGAACCAAATAGGCGCTTTGCTAGAAATACTTTCTAAAATAGCCACTCAGCACAGTTATTTATCAGTCTTTGATGTAAGAGAAGAAAATTTTACTTCAGTAAATACTAATACAACATATATTTTCACTCATTTGAGCATATTTAAATACAAAACCCTGTTAAAAAACAAAAGAAATGTTACTGCATCCCATTCCCATCACAACTGGGAAAGAATTTAAAATAAGAAGCATGTGAAATAGCAAGGATAAATAAAGCTTTGCATCCTTTCTGAGAAAAAGAATAGTTACTGATAGCATTAGAAACAGTATTAAAATTACTTCATTCTAGGCAGGCAGGAATTACTTATATTGCTTTTTACTTCACATCTAAGAAACATGCTGCCTGAACATTTTAGAATCTGGGTGCCAAATTTATCTCGACAAAGGCAACAGAACAACAAAAAGAAAATGCCCCTCTCTTCTACCTCCCAGCCAGGCAGGGGCATAGGGGAGACAAGGTGTAACACCACCAGGTGAAGAGGCCACTGATCAAGAAAAGCTGCACATAAATTTCCAGACCATTTTATTGCTCCTTTTTAAAAATCTGCTCCTCACTAATCTACCTAAGCAAGGTAAGGGCTGTGATGGTGTTAGTGAAAAGAGGGGGGAGGATCAGAGACAAGACAAGCTGCGAGGTCCTTGCAGGAGCTAAAAGGGATGCAGAGGAGTGGCACAGCACAGGGGACAGATCATGAGTTAAGGGATACGGGCAGCCACAGATCCTCTTCACTGGACCACCTCAGAGCCGGACGACAGAGGCAGGACAGCTTAATAGGCAGCAAAGTCCAAACAAACCTGAGTCTAGCACAGAGGAAATCCACGCATGAGAAGGTATTGCAAGGAGCCTTTGTAACAGTAGGGCACCGAGTTGCAAAGCCCAGAATAAAGCAGGGTGACTGCTTGAGGCAGGAAAAAATTAGGACATGAGTGTACTATCTGGCTGTCAGAACAAAAAAAGGACACATTTTCCCCTTCATTCAGAAATAAAATCAAATAAAATTACCAGTATATCTTTGAATAAGTACATATTTTCTCAGTAAATTCTCCACAGTACAAACAACCAAATTTTTGTTTTCTGTCTATTTTTATATATCTGCAAAGTGACACAACACAGAAACATAAGCCTTCAATACATGCAAAACAATTCTTATCTGTGCTGCACAGAAGTTGCATCTTAGTTGGCAAATTTTGGTCAAATGGGTGGAAGAGGCCAACAGATTTTTATGGTGTGCGTGCACACCAAGAAAGAGAAAAGATTCAGGTATAAAAATTCCACCTGACATTTGATCATGCTGGTTTTACTTTAAACTTCAGAGTCCACTTTTCAGTTGTAACGATGGGTCCCCCTAGTGGATAAGACCATAACTGACCGATTTCGTCCATTTCTCTGAACACAGCTAAGTATCGAAGTTGATTACCAATTGAAGTTGCTGCTTTTAGGAAAGTGAAGATGAAAAGATACGGTTAACTTTTGTGCAACTTTTTAAAAACATAAAGCACAGCCGCAACAATATATATTCCTACTGAACTGTCTCATTAAGCAACCAAGTAACATCTTGAACATCTATGTTTTAAAACAATAGTAATATAAATAAATCTTTCTGGGAAGATTGCCCTGGGTAGGGCATAATCAATTTATCAAACAAAAAAACTGTATGAGAAAGAAAAATGAGTCCTGCTAACACTTTTCCAATCATGAAATTCAGTGTTTCACAGAGAAATGTATTAGATACTGTTAGCACTGCAACTGCTTTCATAAATGTGGCAGCCATTATAAGCCAGCATAATCAATTCACCCACGCAACCCAAGACATCAGCACCTATTTTATTAACTGAAGAGATCTCCATAAGGATAGTGGGATTATGCTTTGCTCTTTTAGGAGTACTGGGGAAGTAGCTAAGTTCCAACGGGGACTGAATCATTGCCTTTTAAAATGTCTTTTTAAGAGTGGCCCAGTAAGACCTACATTAACTAGCATTTTTTACTAATTTCATTTAATTGGGTTTTTTTGGATGCAATTGTTTTATTTGTATATATAGCAATCAAAAATACCATACAGACATTTTACTACTTTCCTTTTCAGGTGCAGCACATTACTCTAGTTTTAACCTACATTGTATAGCTCTGCCTTTTACTAATCAGGAGAGCACAAATTAGCTCGTTTTGGGGGTTTTTTTAACCTCATCACAACTGAGTTAAAATAGATCTATTTATTTCACAAGTATTCACAATTCCCTTTTCAATGGTAACTGTACTCTAATCTATTTCTTTGTTTTCCTATATTTTTACTTACAGTTGGGACCATCACTGTAGTGCAATCTCTCTGACTCCAGCAGAGGAGAGGGAAGAGCACTTGCCAACACTGGGTAAAGAAGGAAGAGGCTACAAAGCTTTTGCTAATACAAATTGTTCAAATCCTTTTCATGCCAATGAAGTAGGCTTTATCATCAGTCAAACTTCAAGGTCACTTAAGAAAAAGATCCAAAACCATTAAAAAAAAAAAAACCAAAACCAAAACAAACCCACACCAAAACACACACACACACACACACACACACACACACAAAACCCCCCCACCAAAACAAACAAAAACCCCACACCAAAACCAAAGAAAGAAAGCCTAAACCAAACCACAAAATTAAAAAACTCAAAAAAAAAAAAATCAAAAAAAATCAAACAAAATAAGACCCTTTCACAAGTTCATTTAATTAAATTATAATTAAAATAAAGCATTCATAATTACAGTTTGCAATTAAAAAAATTATCCAGGTGTTATAACATAATTTCTGCTAAATATTCAAAATAACCTTATTTAGAAAAGTAGCCCCTTCCTGTTAGGCCCATTCATTATCCCTTTAAGAGGAATATTTTAAAGGAATGATTCCTTTAAATGTATTTATTCCTTTGAAATTAATTTAAGTACTCTTTTATAAGTAGTTTTCAAAATAGTGAAGGCTAAAAAGTAGAAAATACAAGCTCCACCACCAATATGCTCATATGTCATTTCAGAAAGACCTACATATGGAAATTTCCTTCATATGTATTCTGAGAGCTATCACTTCTGACTGCCGGTAATTGCCAATGTGTTCAGTTTGCTTAGCAACAGTTTTACCGTAGAGGTACTATTTGTGCAGTCATAAAAGTCAGACACTTGCACATTCTCTAGAAGTATATGATGCTTCTACTAATTTTCTGCTAATATGTGTAACATCTTAGTAACAGTGTCTGAGTGGATTTGTCCGGATATTTCCCTTCGTGTGTACCTTAGGGAAGCACCAAAACCACTGACCTGTTTTTCCCTCTGCAGAATTATTTTTCTTTCTTTACTTAGAAATGGGAACATTCTAAGCATCCCAACAGACTTACATCTGTGGTAACTACATAAAATCAGTTATACCAAAGTTTTCCCAGTGCCAGCTGTTATCTTCTACAGCCTATTGACTTAATGGAAAAGGTTGAAGAAATTGAAGCTCTTGCTTCAATCAAGTTCCCTGTGCACCAAGGCAGGTAGCAGTCACAGCCATTTATTGCTTAATAATAGGACCCAAACAAATAAAGCTTTGCTTGTATGAGTGTGTCTTGGGGATGGTTTATTATCCCTTCCCATTTTGGGGGGTTTTGATCTGTTCTGCTTTGTTTCGTGCCCAGCGGCGGCTGCTGTGCCCGCCGCCCCCTCCATTCTCGCTGGCTCCGGAGCTGTCGCGATGTAGGGGCGAGGGGCAGTCCTTGCCTCTTTGGTGTGGGCTGCTGGACTCACCACGTACCTGGTGTCTCTGGCTAGGGATCCTGCTGCTTCTGTGGGGTTTGCCTGATTTTTTTTTTTTTTTTTTTTTCCCTCCTCTTTTTGACTTCAGCACTGTGGCTGAGCTTGCCAGCTTGGCTTCTTTTTCTTCTCTGCTGTGGGAAGCCCAGTGCGTGTCCCGCCAGGGCACCCTCATTTCCCACTGCATCTGCCGTTACTATGTGAGCGGGAGGATTGGCGCCCCCCACGCCACAGCGCCCCCTGCAGCCAGGGAGGAATCACTGCACACAGCCTGGCCGGGAGCCACCAGCGCCCCTGCTGGCTATGACCAGAGCTGCACCAAGGGAGAGCCCCTGCGACTGAGAGAAGGCTGCCCCTGGGTTTCTCGGAGAGGGAAAAGGTTTGGCAATTCCAATATCTAGCACCTCTTCAATTTTTTTTTCTCTTTCTGTGCCTTGCAGGCACCTTTTCTTTTGTTGTTAATAAGCAGGGGTTTTTTTCACTTTTGCCCCCTGGTGTCCATTTCTCTCACTGGCAGAAGAAAAGGAAGTTATTGAAGACATTTCTCTTTAGAGGAAATGCTCATTCCAGGGTGTTGTCTCCTAAAATTTGTCTCAACAGAGCAGCACATCCATCAGATATGAGTCCACAAAAAACCCTCCAGCTGTGAAGGGTTATGAGCAACTACAAACAATTTATGGGGCAAATGGATTTGGTAATTTGGTGCAATTGTCTTTGCAACTCTGTTCTTGTGTAATTTGTGATAAAAGCTTCAGCTAACAAAGTTTACTTTGTAATATCCCAGAACTACAAATAGGTTGCAAAACCCTCTTTGGGCAAGGATTTAACAATTGAAGGATTTCTTCACACTCTGCTTCATGGCTTAACCTCCACACAATCTCCAACAATGCCAGTCACAACAGAAACATCTTCCTGAGCTGCAGCCACAATGCGCAGGAGAAGTTGTATCCATGAGCTCTACTACAAAATTGATAGACCAGAGACAAAGAGATCAACATGGACCCTGATGCTCTCCCCTTTGGGCTGCCATTCCTCTCATGCAGGTTAGGTGTGAGCCCCACAAAACACATAGAATTTAATGTAGTGTCCGTGCTGGGGCGGAGCTGACAGTTGCAAGTTCAGAGATTAGATTTTACCAAGCTCTGGTCTCTGATCTTTCACAATTCTTGTCAGGTGGGGAATGTCATGAAAAGTCAACAGGAATTGCACCGACCCCAGTACACAAAACTGTGAGATCATCAGTCAGTAGGAGAGAACAAGTATTGTTTTGAAATGCAAAAATCTCTGGAACAATGAAATGAAGAAAAAAAGTAAAACCAAACGTTGAGATAGTATCACTGTTCTGACTGCTTTTCTCCCTTCTTCTGTGTCACTCCCACAGTATGAGAGACTTACAAGACCTCTCTCCACATCAGTGGCCTGTGTTTATGGAGCCTTATACTATTGTTACTTGGCCCCTAAACAAATGCTGCCATGTCTGCAGGAACAAGGTAAGGCTTACCAAGTTGTCCTAGGGTAACTTAATGATGCTTGTATCCCCAATCGTCTGTTCTGTTTGTGCTGTATATTGAGTCCTGTGCCTTTAAGACTGGTTCTAAGAGTAAGGAGAAGCGCAGAGTTTGTTTTGAGAAAACTGCCTGACTCCTCCACATTCTGCTGCGGACAGCGTGTTCGGCGGAGGCTTGGAGAGACTGCAGGACAGAGATCGTTTTTTGCTTTTAGTTAGTTTCAGCTAGCTAGGGCAGAGAAGTTCCCTAGACTGTTTTTTTTTTCCTTTTTCTTGGAACTGTTTAAACCTGCTCTGGACTGAAAACCCAGGGGAGCACGCCGGGGCCTGGACCTCGGCATTTTCCAGCAGCGCCGGAGAGACTGGGACTGAGGAGAGACTGAGAGAGAGAGCCGAGCTACAGCCACGGCAAGGACTTTCTCAATTTGCCATCTCACTTCAGAAGGAGAGGTTTTATTGTTTCATATTATTCATTCTTTATATGCACTTGTATGCACTTCATTTGTTTAGTAAAATAATTTTTTCCACTTTTCTCCAAAGAGGTTTTTTTACCGGACCAGTTGGAGGGAGGGGCCACTTGGGCTTGCTTCCTTAGAGGGATCCTCTATAGGGGTTTTCTCCCAAATTTGTCCCAAACCAGGACATACTTCTAACTGGTGCCCACTGTGGGGCACGAGAGAGTGGAAAAAACTTGTATTGATTATTATTTACTGCATTTTTTAGTTGTCCTTTGGGTGGGGATTAAACAGTCAGTGGCCATGTTGCTTCTTGAATTCTTAATGTCTCTTAGAATGGAGTCTTTTCTGCATTTCTGTTCCCTAGGCTTTTTTGAGGTCTTAATACCTTTCTGGTCCCTAGGTTTGTTCTCTTACCCAGAAATAGCTCCAGTATTGTCCCTAACATACAGCTTTTACACTAGGGATGCACAAATTAGAATAGTTATTTTGCTGAGTTCGGTGATTATGGTTTACAAGAAGCTTATAAAGATACTGGAGTTTGTTCTGGGTATGTTCGGTTTATGGTTTTTTCGTCCTACCCTGCGTCCTAGTTCCAGCAGCATGTTTTGGGGATTTATCAACAATTGCACTCAGTTTGTTAGAGGAGGAGTAGGAGATGAGGCTCTTCAGCCTCTTCTTTCCTTCTTCTCTTTTGAGTCAGTTACATCACTTTTGGAGAAAGTTCAGTCTCCTGAACATTAAAGACACCACCTTCCTGGTATTTCACCTGGTGACTTTCCTCTATATGGTTTATAGCTTTTCTAGAATAAGTCACACACTGCTAAACACTGTAGGGCAGCAGATAGAGGCAAGGGAGCAGGGAGATAAATCAGTCACTCAGGCTGCAGCCAATCCCGCAGCTATTCAGGCTGCAGCTAAACCAGACAGTGAGACTAAAACACTGGCAGTTGCTGCAGTAAAGAAGAGAAAGAAGCACATGGACAAAACCGATCAGCCAGTACCCAGTAGACGATGATTCAGGTGAAAGATCCTCAATGCCTCCTGACACCCAGTCAGGAGTCAAACCACCTGACACACAATCAGAAGCTGAAGCAACTGATGATGCACAATCAGAAGCCGAACCAACTGATACAAAGTCAGAAGCCCAACCAACTGGCACAAGATCGGGAGTCCAACCAACTAGCACACGATCAGAAGCCCAACCAACTGCTACCAGATCAGGAGCCCAACCAACTGCTACAACATCAGGAGCCCGACCAACTGCTGCAAGAGCAGGAAATACTATTGAGTCCTTTTCCCTGAAGGACCTTCGTAGCCTAAGAAAGGATTATACTCGACGACCTGATGAATCTATAATTAGTTGGTTAGTCCGTCTTTGGGATGCTGCAGGCGAGGCTACAATGCTGGATAGCACTGAAGCAAAACATCTGGGATCCCTGTCACATGATCCAGTTATTAACCCAAAAATGATGAGGGAGGCTAGTCCTTGCAGGCTCTGGGAACGGGTCCTGGGAAGTGTGTCACAAAGATATCTGTGTGCTGACGATCTCTATATGCAGCAAACCCAGTGGAAAACCATTGAACAAGGGATCCAGCGCTTGAGGGAAATGGCAGTGGTGGAGATTGTCTTCTCAGATGACATAAACACTAGGAACCCCGACTTAGTACCATGTACACCTGTGATGTGGCAAAAACTTGTACGACTTGGGCCACAAGAATACTCCTCTGCTTTAGCAATAATAAAGCGGGATGAGACAAAAGAGACCGTGCTTGATATGGCAAAGAAGCTCTGAACATATGCAGATGCTGTGCATGGTCCAACACATGCAAGAATTGCAGCTCTGGAAACACAGGTGCGGGGATTAGCAGACAAGATAGAGGAGAATCACAAAGAACTCAAGCAGGACATTCTCCAGATCTCTGCAGTACAAGTTAAAGGCTCTGGCACCACACGCAAACGTTCCCTAAATAAAAAGAGAAAAAGCATCCCACAAGCTAAGCTGTAGGTCCTTCTGCGTAAATGTAGAGAAAACATGAAAAGATGAGATAAAAAATCTACTGATACTATGACACAACAGCTGCATAAATTGTTAGATAGCAAGACTATGAGAAGAAGTTCCAGCAAGAAAGAAGCAGCTCCAGTTACCCAGGTAAATAAAGATAATCAAGCTTAGAGAAGCCTTGCCTCTAGCCAGGTAGAGGCTAAGGAAAACGGTGTTTTTTAGACTGTGTAGATTCATTAGCCTAGCACATCAGAACTACAAAAATATGAGGCCTTAGTTGACACTGGTGCACAGTGCACATTACTTCCATCAAGACATGTAGGGGAAGAATCTGTTTCCATTGCTGAAGTGACAAAGAGTTCACAAGATTTTACTTTAGTAGAAGCTGATGTGAGCCTGAGTAAAAATGAGTGGAAAAGACACCCTATTGTGACTAGCCCAGAAGCTCCATGCATTTTGAGCATAGACTTCCTCCGAAATAGGTATTTCAAAGACCCAAAAGGATTTAAGTGAGCATTCAAGATAGCAGCTGTAGAAACAAAGGATATTAAGCAGTTGAATACCTTGCCTGGACTATCAGAGAACCCATCTGCTGTAAGTCTTCTAAAGGTAGAAGAGCAACAAGTGCCAATTGCCACTTCAACAGTGCATCGCCAACAGTATAGAACAACTCGAGATGCTGTGATCCCCATCCACAAGATGATCCGTGAGCTGGAGGCTCAAGGTGTGGTCAGCAAAACCCACTCACCCTTCAACAGCCCCATCTGGCCTGTGCGCAAGTCTGACGGAGAATGGAGACTGACTGTGGACTATCGTGCCTTGAACGAAGTGACTCCACCATTGAGTGCTGCTGTGCCGGACATGCTGGAACTCCAGTACGAGCTGGAGTCCAAGGCAGCAAAGTAGTACACCACAATTGACATTGCCAATGCATTTTTCTCCATTCCTCTAGCTGCAGAATGCAGGCCTCAGTTTGCTTTCACCTGGAGGGGCGTGCAGTACACCTGGAACCAACTGCCCCAGGGGTGGAAACACAGCCCCACCATCTGCCATGGACTAATCCAGGCTGCACTGAAAAAGGGTGAAGCTCTGAAACATCTACAGTACATCAATGACATCATTGTGTAGGGAAACACAGCAATAGAAGTGTTTGAAAAAAGAGAGAAGATCATCCACATTCTCCTGAAGGCTGGCTTCGCTATCAAGAAGGCAAAGTTAAGAGACCTGCTCAAGAGATCCAGTTTCTAGGAGTAAAGTAGCATGATAGAAAGCATCAGATTCCCACTGAAGTCATCAACAAGATCACAGCAATGTGTCCACCAACCAACAAAAAGGAAACACAAGCTTTCCTAGGCGCCATAGGTTTCTGGAGGATGCACATTCCTGAGTACAGCCAGATTGTGAGCCCTCTCTACCTAGTCACCTGCAAGAAGAACAATTTCCACTAGGGCCCTAAACAGCAACAAGCCTTTGCCCAGATCAAGCAGAAAATCGCTCATGCAGTGGCCCTTAGCCCAGTCAGGACAGGACCAGATGTGAAGAACGTGCTCTACTCAGCAGCCGGGAACAATGGCCTGTCCTAAAGCCTTTGGCAGAAAATGCCTGGGGAGACTTGGGGCCAACCACTGAGATTCTAGAGCCGAAGCTACCGAAGATCCAAAGCCAACTACATTCCAACAGAAAAAAAAATCTTGGCCGCCTATGAAAGAGTTCAAGCCGCCTCAGAAGTAGTAGGCACTGAAACACAACTCCTGCTGGCACCTCGACTACCAGTGCTGGGATGGATGTTCAAAGCAGAAGTTCCCTCTACCCACCATGCCACCAATGCCACATAGAGCAAATGGATTGCCCTCATTACACAGCGTGCCCATATTGGAAACCCGAATCACCCTGGGATTTTGGAAATAATTACAAACTGGCCAGAAGGTGAAAACTTTGGTCTCATGGATGAAGGAGAGCAGGAACAAGTGACACATGCCAAAAAAGCTCCACCATACAACCAACTACCAGCAGAAGAAACACGCTATGCTCTTTTCACTGATGGTTCCTGCCGCGTCGTAGAGATGAACCAGAAGTAGAAAGCAGCCGTATAGAGCCCGACATGACAGGTTGCACAAACCACTAAAAGAGAAAGTAAGACAAGCCAACTCGCTGAGCTCAAAGCTGTTCAACTAGCCCTGGACATTGCTGAAAGAGAGAAGTGGCCAAAGCTCTACCTCTACACTGATTCGTAGATAGTAGCCAATGCTCTGTAGGGATGGCTGGAGAAGTGGAAAAAAGCCAACTAGCAGCGTAGGGAAAAACCAATCTAAGCTGCAAATAAGTAGAAGGACATTGCCACTCGGGTAAAAAAGCTACCTGTCAAAGTCCGTCATGTAGATGCCCATGTCCCCAAGAGTCAGGCTAATGAAGAGCACCGAAACAACAAGCAAGTAAATCAAGCTGCAAAGATAGAGGTGTCAAAGATTTAGATTTAGACTTAGATTGGCAACACAAGGGAGAGTTGTTCCTAGCTCGATGAGCCCATGATGCCTCAAGTCACCAGGGTAGAGATGCCACCTATAAGTAGGCACAAGACCGAAGAGTAGATCTAACCATGAACAGTATTTCTCAAATTATCCATGACTGTGAGACGTGTGCTGCCATCAAGCAGGCCAAGCGGGTGAAGCCGCTATGGTATAGCGGGTGATAGTCCAAGTATAAGTACAGGGAAGCCTGGCAGATTGACTACATCACCCTTCCCCAAACCCGCCAAAGCAAGCACTACGTGCTCACAATGGTAGAGGCCACCACAGGATGGCTGGAGACCTACCCTGTGCCTCACGCTATAGCCCGTAACACCATTCTAAGCCTTAAAAACCAAGTTCTTTAGAAGCATAGTACCCCTGAGAAGATTGAGTCAAACAATAGAACTCATTTCAGGAACAGCCTCATCAACAACTGAGCTAGGGAACATGGCATTGAGTGGGTGTACCATATCCCCTATCATGCACCAGCTTCAGAGAAAATAAAAAAATACAATAGACTGCTAAAAACCACCCTGAAAGCACTGGGTGGGGAATCATTCAAAAACTAGGAGCAGCATCTAGCAAAAGCCACCTAGTTAGTTAACACCTGAGGTTCCACCAACAGAGCAGGCCCTGCCCAATCTGAGTCCCTACATACAGTAGATAGAGAGAAAATCCCAGTAGTACGCGTAAGAAGTTTATTAGAAAAAACAGTTTAGATCAATTCTGCTTCAAGTACAGAAGATCCCATCCATGGGATTGTCTTTGCTCAAAGATAAAACCACACGATGTGTACCCCAGAGAAATTTAATTGTTAAGTGAGAACCATGTGCAATTATCGCTGTGTGCTGAATAGTACTGCCACTGTATGTAGCTGTATATTGCATATTGTTTTTTATATGGATGTGTGTAGAGCTGGAGTATATATTAGTTTTAGTAAATTGACGATATAGGGATAAAGAGTAGAATGTCCTAGGGTAACAATGAGAATGTCCTAGGGTAACTTAATGATGCTTGTATCCCCAATCATCTGTTCTGTTTGTGCCATATATTCAGTCCTGTGCCTTTAAGACTGGTTCTAAGAGTAAGGAGAAGCGCAGAGTTTGTTTTGAGAAAACTGCCTGACTCCTCCACATTCTGCTGCGGACAGCGTGTTCGGCGGAGGCTTGGAGAGACTGCAGGACAGAGATCGTTTTTTGCTTTTAGTTAGTTTCAGCTAGCTAGGGCAGAGAAGTTCCCTGGACTGTTTTTTTTTCCTTTTTCTTGGAACTGTTTAAACCTGCTCTGGACTGAAAACCAGGGGAGCACTGGGGGCTGCACCTGCGGCCCACCGGGGCCTGGACCTCGGCATTTTCCAGCAGCGCCGGAGGGACTGGGACTGAGGAGAGACTGAGAGAGAGCCGAGCTACAGCCACGGCAAGGACTTTCTCAATTTGCCATCTCACTTCAGAAGGAGAGGTTTTATTGTTTCATATTTGTAGAAATTGCTTCCTCCTGCTGCTGAGGACTCCAGGACAGTGTAGATAAATGTAGACGAGAGATCTCTGAAGTTAGGTTTTAGAAGATGAGGTTTATTGTAAGGGATGTGGGGGCCTTGCTCTGAGCTGCCAGGCTGCAGCTCGTGGCAAGGCCTAGGAAAGTGGGGGAAGGGAGAAGTAGGGAGAGGAAATTCCAAGAGAGGAAAGTCCTCAGGGAAGGGTGTAAGCAAAGAGAGCAAAGAGCAAAGAGCAAAGAGGCTGAGCCACCTTTGCAGCCCCCTGATAAGGGGTCTCGAGGTGGGCTGGAACAGACTTGTGCCAATGGGGTTACAGATACCTGATACTTCAGGGGAGGGTTACAGGTGTGGGATGAAGCATACATTGAGGGGTGAGACAGAACATTCCATTTGACCTCTGGGTCTGGCTGCAGGTAACCTTCAGATGGTCACATAACTGTTTTCCCAGACATCCAGTATCTAATACATCTCAAACATCAAAACTTACTTTCAATTCTATTTCACTTACAGGTTTCTCATTCTCAGAATATAGGCAATCATATTTATAGGGTTTTTTGGCTTCTTCCTCCCCAACACATATTATTCATTCTTTATACTTGTATGCACTTCATTTGTTTAGTAAAATAATTTTTTCCACTTTTCTCCAAAGAGGCTTTTTTTACCGGACCAGTTAGAGAGAGGAGCCATTTGGGCTTGCTTCCTTAGAGGGATCCTCTACAGGGGTTTTCTCCCAAATTTGTCCCAAACCAGGACACAAGTACATTGCAAAAACTAGAAATAAGGCCTCAATGCAGAAGACACAAAATACATCCTAGTGGAAGAGTTACACAGTAAGTGGTCACCTATTAAAAAATAAGTATCACCCATCTACAGAGATCCCCATAAAGAAAACTGCAGCATGTTAGAACACTTGGCACATTCAAAGTTAGGATTTTTGAGGAAAACGTTTTTTGACAACAAACAGACCTTTCCAGTTCTTTATCATTTTGATTGTCTGCAGAAACTAAAGGTGTCCCTGAAACTATTTACAAAAAAAATTAAAAGTAAAGTCAGAAGCTACTAAACTGGACAGTTCTCGTACTGATCCTAGAAAATACTTGTTAAGAGACATCCACTGAATCTTTTCCCCTAAACATTGACCTCCCAAACAAATCTTCTGAGACTGCAAAATACTAATTAGGAGTTGTGGGGGTTTGTTGCAGGTTTTTAAATGGATTTTAAAAATACGTTTTATATTTCATGTGGGGTGTTTTTGCTATTAGCTTCTAAAGCATACTACTTAGCTTGCAGGAAATTTGCCACTGTCATTGTCTCCAAAACTGTCAGAATTGTGGATACTGCAGAGAGAATTGCTGGCTGTCATCTGAGTGATTTAAGCATGTTTTGAAATCAGTTTATCATCATGCCTAGTTGCGCATCATTTGTTATCATACATGGGTAAAAGTTAATAAATGGCATTTTTTAAGATGTATATATGCTTGCTAATTTAATATCAGAGTTCATCTAAAAGAGATGTAAAAGCTTGTAAATGAAAAAAGAAAAAACCCTATATTCTCTGAATCATTATCCCTTCTAGTTCAGCTTAGACTGAATTACAATAACAACACCTTAAAGTAGTAGTAAAGAATGTTTTATTAAAATGGAAGTTTTTCAAACCTTATGTATCAAAACTAAGGCCACAACTAATGCTAACACAAAGTCAAGAACATCAAAAGGTTCTTATGATACAATTTAGAAATCTGAGACAAGGCTATTTTACAATTACTCAAACATTCTGAAATGCAGCATTACTTAACTGATTTAGTATTTTAGAACAAATATCTACTGATAAAATTTATTGATACAAAGTACTGAATTATCAGTGCATGTAACCCGTTTTTATTTTGGTCCTGTGACAAGCAACTTTCTGCACAAGTAACTTTCAGCTATTGAAATAAATGAAAGAACAAAACATTATAATGGAAGCCGCCAACAACAACTCCTCCCCTTTGTTGCAAGTGAATTTCTCTTCTTCTAATGCTAAATATCTCCAGTCATAATAGCAATAAATTCTTCTTGATTGACTGTAAAAAAAAGCGGGGGGGGGGAAGAAAAAAAAGAAAATCATTAGACAAACAGCAAACAATAAACCAAAAAATATCTGTACTTTACTTAAATGCTTCTCTGCTAGCATTTGTTGCATCTGATCCATCACTGTGTTTACAAGTTTGCTTCTAGAATAGGGATTTTGCACACATTTTTTTCATGTAACATGAAGTCAGAATGCAAGATTTCTTATGTGGAATACTAAAGGCAGAATCTAGCTCACTTATAATCACTTATATTATTTTTAATTATGAAAGTAAAAATATTGTAAAAGTGAAACATGATAGAAAAAAAAACCCTGAGAAACATATGTAAGATGGCTATGCAAAATAGTATTATTTTAAAGGTCTACAAAAAAGTTTAGTAGCTAAATTTTATTAAGTAAGTACTTCTCAAGGACAATACCTCAGCGAGTTATGATTGAATTCAGTTTCATTCTTAAAACTGTAATTCAAAACGTTTACATCCAATCTATCTTCACAGGTCAAACAGTATCTTGTAGGCAAGGTAGATTGGATGTAAATGTTTTCTTGTCTTCTTCCTGTCTCCCCAGTCTGTAACACTTGCCAAATATAAAACAAATTTTAAGATCATTTAGCAATTATTCCATAAATTAGCTAGAATTAAAATGGATATTTGAACTTTCTTAATTCTTCATTTATAATTAACAGAAATTTTACACAAATGCACTTGAAGAAATTAAGTCATAATAATACATTAATTAGCATTCATTAATTATTTCACTGCAATTATACCTGAGGTACTGACCTAATTCATTATGTTAAAACATAGCCACTGAAAAAAAGAGTTAAGCAGTGAACATGTTCACTCTGCAACTAATTACTGTAGCGCAGAATGATTAGAATAAGTTGGTGGTATGGAAATGACAAGACACATAAAAAGCCCTGACAATTACCCACCCAGCCAACACGCCCAAGCTATTCCTAAAGAAAGCACTGCAAAGAAAGAACTACTTTCACAGCTAGAAGAAAATTAAAGAAATTCAACTATGTTAAAGAATAAAAAAATAAATAAAACCTAAGTATGTCCTGCTGTGATGCACATAAAAAAACAGGAAAACAAGTAGATTTACTCTAGCTTAGGTCCCTGTGCTTTGAAACCAGTCCACCACATAGCTATACCTAGTTCTAAGACACAAAAATACTGTCACTGTATGACTTTAAAAGCATTTCCACAGCTTTATCACAGTAACAACACAGTTACAGCACAAATTCAAACATCCTCTCAAAAATACTGTCTGGTTTACAACATCCTTGAAACCATGCTGCAAAATGGAAATACAACACTACAATGACAAACTTTGGAACATTCAAAGAAATTTCAAAAGGCACTGTAGCTACAATTCCCAGTAATTTAAGTAATCGCAGTTAATCCTCTTCAGACATAGGATCTGTTCACAAGTTAAGCACCATGAAAACAGAAGCACCGTATTTCATGGCATCAGATTTCCCTCAACTCCATGTCGTAAGTAAACAAAAAGGAACAAACTAGAATAACAGCTAATATAAAGGTCACATTAACTTAGAATCTTGAGAGTTAAAGGTGCACATTTTTTCAGTGGTGGGCTTGGGTACTTCTCTTAATTGTGCGCCAAAATCTGAGACATGAGACTGGACAGTGTTTCCTACAGTTGCATCCACACAAGATGATCAAAATTGCATGAACTGACACCATGGACTTTCGCTCAAAACCAGAATTATTAAACCCAGGAATACCAAAATAAGATTATTTTTAAGGGAGACAAGAATATGTCAAATACACTCTCTTTTACAGAAACCTATGTATAGCCTACCAGCAGAGCTCAATGGTTTTGCTGGGAACACAAGGGTTCATGAAACCTGAGTACTATACAAGACACTTCGTTTCACTGTCAGTAAAACACTCCTTCAAGTGTAATAAAGGTGCTAAACCAAAAGTGGTATTATTCCTGTATTCAACATATCAATAAAAAATACTAACAATTAACAGTTTTTGTGGGTGTGGGGGTTTTTTTTGTTGTGGGTTTTTTTTGTTTGGTTGGGGTTTTTTTGGGGGTTTTTTTTTTTTTTGGATGGCAGGAAAAGAATTAGATGGCAGGAAAATTTTGCCAAATGACCCAGGTGTTTGAAGACAAATGAAATGGGGATTCACAGGATAATAACTTTCTCAGAATGAATATTAAAAAACTAAGAACAGCTTCAGTTTTCTTTAAAGAACAAAAATCACACAGAACTTTAAGGATAAACAGTATCACACACAAACATCAGGCTGTCAAACTTCCATATTCAATCTTCTGCTTGATTGCTTTAACAAAGACAATGAATGGGTGACTGAATAAAAGGTAACTGAGCCACTTAGTCTTAGCTGATAAATCTGATTTAAAGAAAAGTAGCACTGATGCAAAATAATTATGATTCAATAATCCTCCTGAAAGGTGCTAATGGTTTATGTTCCATTTGTAGTACCCAAATAGCAATGTGACAAAAGAACATTGATCCACAGTTCTGACATCTCATTTGGCAACTCCAGGAGACCAACATGACAAAACATATTTGCAGTGAATTCTACTTTCACTCACCTCTACAGCTACAACTTTCAAAAAATAACACCTACGCCAAATAGCATAGAAGACTATCTGTCAAAAGGCTGACAACACAATTTTTTCCACTAGTATGTGTGAGTTTTGAATTCAACAGATGCTTACAAGTATAAATATCATTGTCACAGGAAAAATTGATGAACTGCTAGTGAAATCTCCAATATGAGAATCACCACCCTATAAGAATGGTGTTCGATGGACTGATAGAGTCTTTAGGTACAAGGTCTTAAGTGAGTGATCCTCAAAATTCAAGTATTAAGGTTTCTGATGTAAAAATAAGGTTCTTTTGAAGATAATGAAAAACTCTTTATGTTTCAGTGCTCACAGTGATTTAACAAGCATAGTACCAAATTTGATTTGCTAATTCATTCTTTATCTACATAGTAAATTCCTTCTGCCACTCTGTATGGACTTTGTCAACTGCAGAGCCATTTTTCACACTATGCTTTTCAGCACTCCAAGGTTTGGGAGTAGTTAAAGAGCCATCCAAACTGATCCTACATAGACCCAGGCTACTTCCAGCATGATTTATTAGCTTAATGCTCCATATCCAATGCTGAAATCACAACAGTGAGACATCACCACTTAAGATATATTAAGTGGTGAAAAGATTCTCAGCACTTTAATACTTTTACTGGTTTATAAGGAAATAAAAATGTAATGTAGAATCTCTTACTTCTACCTTCAACCACACTTTCACTACAATTTTCATCTTTTAACAGACTTTGGTTGAATAAGAGTTGGTGGTGAATCAACTCGATTCTTAGACTCCAGGATTAGTAGCTCTCAAAAGCAACCATCTGCATTATTTGTAAGCTAAATTATGTTTAAATTAAGGTACTCTAAAGGAAACTAAAGAGGAAATTTTCACAACAACACAACACCTAAAAAGGGAACAAAATTAAGAACAAGATTATATGGTGTTTTATTTGCCAACACGTACTTTCTCCATCTCCATCCTTATCAAATTCTTCAATCATAGCCCGTAGTTCTTCATCAGACATATTTTCACCCAATTCTCTAGCAACCCGGCGCAGGTTTCTCAGACTTATTTTACCAGAGTCATCATCATCGAACAATTTGAACGCCTTGAGTATTTCTTCTTGTGGGTCTCTGTCCAATATCCAGTCTGTCACTGCAAGGAGGATACTTAAGTTAGACTAAAAAATTCTGAATGGTAAACTCAGAATGGCCTCTGCAAACGAAGATAATATGAAGAACTCTCATCTGATTTCACCTCTTCTTACATTCCTAAAGAATTCAATGTGCATATTTGTTTGGCTGTTGTCTGACCTCTCTTTCTCACCTCTGTTTTCCCAAGCTGAGCTGCTCTTTGGGACCTAACTGCTGCAGTGGAAAGCTGCATGGCAACTCAGGCACAAATTCCTATTTTCCAATAGGAATTAGAAGTATACACATGATGACTCTCTTTCAAAATTCAAAATTTTCAGAAAAAACACCATCAGCTCTTTTAGATGAAGATGTGATTTTTTTTTTTTCTTTTTATGTTCTCATCAGGATAGAATTTTGAGCTGAGGAGAACACTGCAGCATTAAGCTAAGACAAACATCCCCACAGAACCTCTCTCTTAAATATAAAAAACCACACTAACACAAACAGACCCCATAACCAACCAACCAATCACATCCCACACCCCAAACCTGAAAGCAAAAAAAAAAGCATAGGGGTTGTGAAAAAAATGCTGAGATGAATTACAAGATTTGTATTCAGAGAGGATTCTTCAGCCTTTATTATTCTTTTCAAGACTACCATTTGTCAGTTTCCACAACAGAAAATACAAACTTGTTCTCATGAAATATTGTTCTAGTAATTAGTTCAGACCAACCAACAATAATGTATCTCCAAATCTTTGTACCTGCTAGTCTTGTGTTACAGGGCTAGTCTTGTATTATCAAGCCATTAAAATCACATCAACACTGCTTGCACATAAAAAACCACTTACCATCTGCTACTAACTGCAGATGGAATGTCTGCTCTGGCTTAGCAAACTTGAAAGAATTTTTCATGTTCATATAAGCCAAATACAGCAATCAAGTTTATATATCTGCAGATTTATACTAAATTTAAATATTTTCTTTTAAAACAGCAGACTGCATGACAGCATTACATCATATGAAAAATGCTACTTTTTGTGGCAAAAATACAACTGAAAAACAATAAAATATATCTAAATACAAAATTATAGAAGAAAAAATATAATTGCATCTTTATATATTTCGGTTAAGCATTAAATTAAGAGAAATTTATGGCTCAATAATTGCTTAGCTTAATTCAGCAGCTCTTCACAGTTAATGTCTCAATAATCTATTTTACCTAACTCCCCTATTTTTTTGTTGGAAGTGACATAATATTTAATTCCGTGTCAGGATCATATAGCACCACAGCTGTACAGTACTTCAACTGAAGTTTTTCAACAGGTTCAATCCCCTTCCAAATATATACTGTGCTTTCTACAAGAACTTCCTGGCTTCTTTCAGTACTTAAAGAGTTTCAGTATTGATAGCCAGGACAGAACAAGGAAGCAATGAAGAGGACTGGACATCAGGAATTAAAAAAAAGTAATTGCATGGTAATTACAGAATATTAATTTTATATAATATCACAGCAAAATGATGTCATTTTAAGACTAGTATTACTACAAAATCAATGCACTCATTTTCATTCAAATATTTTCACATAAGCTTTATAAATCAGAAAAGAACCAAAAAAAATATTCTCTAACCTGGAATATAACTACAAAAATATTACCTGACATTAACAAAACATTTTGTCCAGTACTAACCAATTAAACAATTAAATGTTGCCACATTTCAATCACTAATTGTTTTAATACATTAAGATGATTGCTATTTGTAGCCAAGGGGAAGTACTGGAGGTTTGGGTGCTTTGTTCAGTAAAAACTACAGAAATATAATGCTGATGAACTATCATGAGCATAATGAACTATAATGGACATAAGAAGCTAGAAATGTAAACCCACACAGATTACTTCTTGGTAAACATAAATTGTATGCAAAAGCATAAATTATGTGTAATAAAAATCCCCTAAAATCTTCAAAGAAGTATCAAGTCTAAAAATTCTGCCAATCACTATATACTCAAAGTACATAAAATTACACAATACACCATTTCAGATGAAAGACACAACTAATTCTACTGGCTTTATCAACAGTTGAAAGTCCTTATAGTAAAATATTTAAAATTTACTTCAATTTCTCTCATCTTCTTTATATATGAAGTCTGTAATCTGTGTCTGTGTAAGCATTCCTTCCCTTGAAATTCGATGCCAAATAGCTTTTCCACAGCAGGAAGAAGAATCTTACAGAGATCCATGAACAAGACAAGAACATCCACGCTTTAAACTAGCACTTATTCCTCTCTGTAAGCTCGAAAGAGATTGAGTACACCCTACTTCCTTTTATACTGTAGCTGTCATTCATCTCTACATATCAAACTAAGAATTCAGAAAACAAATATTTATCTTCTTTCACTATTGAACTATATTAAACAAAATATGAAATTAAGACTCCCACTTCTATTTCTTAATAAATAATTGAAGAAGTCCACAAGTACAGCTTTGAAACTGTACTCACTATTATAGGCTAAATATCTCTAGAGGCAGAACACAATCAAACACATACCAACTTCATTAAAATCTTCAAAGGTGATCTTGCCTGTTGATTCTCGATCATAATCTTTAAGTATTTTCAGGACATCAGCTTTTTTCACATCAAAACCTAAGGCTCTCATTGCCACCTTTTGGAATAAAATGAAAGTGCAACCATAGATAAGGATAAAATACAGATAAAAGATAAAATAGAGATTTAACAGATTTTCCTTTAATTTCAGTAATTACCTTCTTACCCTAGGAAAAAAGAGAGTATCAATGATTTAATAACAACAAGAAATAAAATTAATAAAAGAGCCTGGGATACTAAAACCATTTAGAACTACTATTAGGATATGGAACTATGGAACATCTAGTTGCAGTGAGAAAAAGAAACAACCTCTTTGCACTTTCAGGGATTTTATGGACTGGACCAAATGCATCTTCAGATAAGTAAATTTATTCCTTATTTGCAAAACCATTTCAAAATCTTATCTTTTTAAGACAAAACTGACAATCATTCTGCAAATTACTCCGTATTGTTCAGGCAAGTGTGTATGTTTCATGGATTAACAAGACCAAGAAGACCCTTAACTGCTTTTCCAGTCAGCCACAGAAACCAACCTATGTTTTACTTTTCCATTAGCATAGGAGTCTACATTTAGTTTCCCATTTCAACTTAAATGGCAGTTTCTCAGCACACACTACCCTGATTTCCTCCAAACTTCCTCCTGAATACAGGTTAACCACACATGGAAAATCACTGAAGTAGTTATTCAAAAATTCATCCTATATGCTGATTTTGTAGAGTAGGAGATACATGGGGTTTTTTTCTTTATGTACTTCTGCTCTTTCACAGTATTAGCTTCAAGGTGACAATATTTAATTAGACAGATAAGAAAGAGCTTTTCAAGTAATCATGACAGCTGGGAATTCAAAGCATAGCATAAACAGAAAAAGCATAACTGTAACCAAGAGAGTCCCCAGCAAAACCCTAGTCACAGTGACTTCCAACAAAGATAAAATACATGAACTCTCTGAAATAAAGAGAAGGGAATTGTTCTACCTAAAGCACTCCTGTAACAGCAAATTAAGTAAAAATAAGACTTTTTTCTTTCTTTGAGTTACTTGGTAGAGCTAGAATGTAGAGCCAATACACTGGATTAGGCATTCTTTAAAAAAAATCTCACCCTATATGTGACTGAAACACTGGTCTCTCCAAAACTACTTTTTGTTCTTGACGCATTAATTAGAATAAAAATGGATAAAAGACTTAAGCCAAGTTTAGTGAACCTCATTTACTTTTCTGTGGACTTTCAGGTGGGAGGCCTTACTCAGAAAGACATCCTAAACTCCATCTGCTAATAGCTATCATGAGGAGCATCCTTCTTTGGGAAGGGCAACAACTAAGCCTTCCACACACAGAGCAAAAAGCATGCCCTATTCCTACAAATCATAGGCTTTCTTTTGAAAAATACAGGTAAGCTCTGGCTTGTAGTTAACATTTTTACAAATGTGACTTATATCTTTTACCTACACATCCAAAACCAACACCAACCTTTAGGTTATACGGTACCTGTAAAAATAATCAGTTTTTCAAGAGTTTTTCCCACTTGGTCATCTGTCCAAGTTTATACTTGGTAGGCTATTATTCCAGGGTTATTTAGAATACTTTAGTAATTCTGTTACTGCATTAAGTATATAAAGTGGGAAGAAAAGCTTATTCTTACTCCAATGGAGTATTTCCCTTTTTTCCCTCACTCCTTTAACCCATCAAGACATCTTGAAGGAAGTTTTTTAAGATACAGCCAACATTTTAAGCACCCACTATAGTACATATATTATCTGCTATAAAATTGCTTAAATGAAAGAAAACTTCTACCTTTAATTCATGATAATTTATCGCTCTATCCTTGTCTGTATCAAACAATTCAAAGGCATCTTTAATTTCTTGCTTCTGTTCCTCAGTCAGTTCTCTTCTTTTCTTCTTTTTAGTTTTGTCTACTGAGAGCTCATTCCTATACAAAGAGAAAGAAAAAATAGTGTAACAGACTTCTATGGGGAAGATGCCACTGTAGATAACCTTTTCCACCAATAAGAAATTCACCATAATTTTAGAAATCACTGCCTTACTTCATCAATATTTTCCCAGCTTGTATTCCCAGTTTAAAATAACATTTGAAACAGACAATTCCCTAGTGAAACCTAAATGACACCTCCAGTCCCCCACCAAAAATAAAATCAGCACAGGCATTTTTGTTAATAATCAGCAGCAATAATAATAATAATAATAATAATAAAAGGTAGAAAAATTACCAGTTAAAAAGGCTTCTTGATGCTACAAACTAGATTAGTAGTTGAAATTATATAACTCATGAAAACAGTTGGTTTCTACACTGTAGCTAAAAAAAATATATATAAAGTAAAATTGGGGACAGAAAGGGCAGTGGAGGTCAAACTAGGCCAGACAGTCTGGCTACTAAAGCTGGGATTAGGTGCTACATGTTGGCTTTGTTGCCTGCAACAGTTCTCACATAAATAGTACTTGCAGAGGTTTTTTGGGTTTTTTTAATCCTTTAGATCCCACACGTACACACTGTTTTGAAGATTTTTTGCTCTGTTTTGATGCATACAAAAGAGGCAAGCCCCCCCAATCAGCAAATCATGCTCAAAGACAGTCCCCTTTTCTTTAGCTAGTCTAGGAATAAACTTCTATTTTCAGAGGAGCATAGTAAAAGGACAAGAAACAATAACTACAAAATTTAAGGGAAAAAACTGCAGCTGGATCTAGGGGAAAACATTCTCCTGCATGCGGTGATGTGCTAGAACAATTCCACTGGGAAGGAGTCTCCATCATCAGAATTTTTTTTAACCAGTCTATAAAAAGTGCTTAGCATCCTCAGAGAGCTTTATGTAGAAGCTCCTGTGATCAGGAAGCTGGACTAGATAACTTCCGTAACTCATTCCAAACCTAATTTACTGTATAGTTTATGTTATACTCTCAGGAAAAAGCTTTTTATGTTCATTTGTCCTTTTGCACCAGAGACAGAATGTGTGCTGTATCACCTAGAGTAGAATGCATAAAGATTACTGATCAGTGAACAGAAAACTTTTCAGGATTATCTTTCCAAATCCCCTCTAATGAGCTGCTTTATGCCATTCTTTGTTAACAATTTGCTAATTTTAACCAAAACCTAAGATTAAACACTTACCTAGACTCAGCTTTCAACAAGCAAAAATCCCAAATACAGACAACAAAAGTGCAAGCTGCAGAAGCTGAGCCTGCTTCAAACCACAATACCCTCAAAGAGTAAGATGTCCTCAACACACCAATTGAGACTGTGTGATTTCACACAGGCTTTGGATTACTACAGCTCTTGGAAGGACTAAAATAACTCTGAGTTGGCTACTTAATTAGGACTGGGAGAGTAGTTCAGACCCAGGGAGCTCAGATTTTGTGAGCTACGATGAAGAAATCTATTTATAAATCTGAAAGCAGATTAACACCGAACTCTTCTGAAAGAGCAATCCGGGTACTTAAATGTTCATTTAATGCTTAGCATAAAATCAATTTATCAAAAGACAAAGCAGTACTCAAATACAAGCAATTCAGTGTCACTTCTGCAACTATTTTAACCATACGAAGCATGAAGTTTTTAGACTTGAAAATTAAAGATCACAGTTGCCATGTAAGCATATTAATTACACTTGAACACAAGAATTTGCCAGGTACTGGGATTCATAAGCCAGGCTCCTTTATGCAATAGCTACTAAACCAGAATTTATAAACAAAACAAAGCCAAACAGTATAACTTTATGCTTATTCACAGGCCTTTGGAAGGCACATCAGGCAACCGAGAAGCGAACCTCCCAAGGGTAGATGCGCTGGACCCTTCCCTCTCCCGGCAGATAGACGGGCCTGATCCGCCCCCGGCCGCGCCAAAGGGATCTGACATGACCGGCTGGAAGCCAGGGATGGCCAGGCCCCGCCACAGCCTGACGCGCCCCGCGTTCCGCCAGCACCTTCCGATCGGGGGCGGCGCGGCCCTGAGGGACCCGCGCTCCGGACCCCGAGCAGAGTAGGTGGGAAAGCGCCCTGCTCGTACCGACCTGAGGGCCAGGCTCATCGTGCCGCTGCCGGGCAGCCAGATCCGGCAAACGCGACTCCTCCCCTCCGCACAGCCCGGCCCCTCCGCGTCCGAGCCTCGGCAACGCCGCGCTCCTGCCCATGGCGACGCCGCTCTGGCCACGCCCCCTCGAATTACCGACGTTTGATTGGCCGCGGGTGGGTAAACTCCCGCCCCCGATCCCTAGACGCTCTGCTATTGGCTGAGATGCTGCCAGTCAGGGCGGAAGGGGTGGTCCGTTCGGCGTACGGGCTATGGCTCCTGGCGGCTCCTTCGGCCGGTGAGCTGCTTCTGCTGCGAAACGGGAAACACGAGAAAGTTTTCTAAGAAAGGATGTTCCTTGATGTTTAATCTTGATTTTCAAGCCTAATCAACAAGAAAGGAGGTTTAATCCTTGAAACAGATAGACTCTACCAAGCAAGCTCAAAGTGATGTCCAAGAGTTAGAAAGACAAATCTCTTGTCGGTAGAATTTCTTGTTGAGGTCTAGGGCACGACGTGTTTCAGTGATGTCAGACAAACAATTCAGAATTTACGGGCCACAAAGGCATTTGGCAGAACTCCAAAGATAAGGAAGAAATTAATAAAGGCAACTCAGCAACTGTGCTGAATCGGCTCCAGTTCTGGCAGACCACTGACCAAGCTGCTTGCCCACCGACTCAAGGACTGGGCATGTGGACTACTTAGCATGAGAAGTAAGAGAATAATTAACCAACAGAAGATAAAATAATAATTAATAAGAGAACTATGTAACTTGAAGCCAATGAACATTAATGCGTTTGTTTGCTAAAATGTAAAAATACTAAAGAGTTTTGATAGTAGGCGTGCTTGACTCATGGAGTACCACTCAGCACTTAGGCTTGTGCAGCTCTGAAATAAATAATCCGTATCTCCCTCAAGTGTGTAATTACTGGCTTATTGTACACTGGGTAACAAATCTGGTATTTGTGGCCAATGCTTCTGGCTCTGCTGCAGCCTGGATGTGTTTTGGCTGTGTTGTCAGAATGCCCCGCGGCCCCAGGCCCTGCTCACTCCCACTGTTGGAGGTGCGGTGGGCTGTGGATGAGCACACAAAAGTGGCATTTATAGAAGCATTTCTGGCACTTGTACAGATTTTGTTGTACTAAAATTTTGATGGAAGGCAATATGTACTGTGTGGAGACTGAAGACCTTAATGTATAGTATTCAGTTATTGGCACTAATATTTTTATGTCTTGCATAACAGTCAGTGAGTCAACATTATATATCTGTGTGGGGAAAATGCCCAAATCACTGGTGAGAAATCTCAGATTTGTGAAAAGTGCTGCCTCAGTGCTCTCATCTGTGACAAATTGTCCCTGTGCCTTGCTTCACAAGGCTGTTTCATAACCAGCTGTGACAACATAGTACAGTATTACTAACTGGACCATAATGACATTCAGATCCTTGCTGAATGTTATGCAGTCTGGCTAGTTGGACTGAAAATTCTCAGGCAATGAAAAATTCCTTCAGGCGTTTCAGTCCTGCTCCTTTCAGGACTGGCAGCATGTCTTGGAGATGTTTTGCACTTGTGTTTCCAGTAATAAACTATTAGTGGGTTTACTTTGGGTACACAGCATTGAATATGTAGAGTTTGGCTTGCTCAAGACACATTTTTCCTGAACAAAATCAAGCAAAGATGAAACTTATCTGTTTTTTCATATATCTGGTCCACAGATCAAATAGGCAGAGGCAAGAGGTAACTTACCTCTGTTTACAGGTGGTAGCTTTGCAACTAAAAGCATAAACTACTGGCAGGTTTGACCCTCAGTCTGTACTGTGGTGCAAACATAACCACAGATTAATTTTTTGTGTATTTCACAGAACATATTTACATGTTCAGAGAGAAAAGGAAGCATTAATCAAGTGTGGGAGAGTAGCACCAGGAACACCTGAGTGCACAAAGAGCTCAAAATTGCACTGTTTCACCCCCACTCTCACCTCCTCTGCATGTTGATCTTGGAGCTCAGCGCGGGGGCCCTTGGTCCTGGCCTGAGCTGCACTGGGCTTATTCCTGCTTTTGTGCTCTGTGCTGCCCTTTCTTTTGTATTAACTAGACTTTGTGCCCTGGCCATGAACTTGAGTCATCACCTTGCCATAGTCTGCAGTCACTGGGCTGCTGACAGGTCAAGTTACCATACAGGGAGGTCACAATCCCTTCAAGTGTTGTGACTGCGCTTGGCTTACAGCTTGTCCTCTCTCATGATGCACCCGTGCCCTGGCTGCTCTGTGTCAAGTAGAGTGAAATACCTGATACTGATACTCAAGTTGTGCTTCTGGGAAGTGGAGATTCACATTCAAGTCCCTACTTTTAAACTTACAACCTAAGAAGTTGCTCCAGAAACCAAAGTGCCACTCTTTGGAGATTGATTAAAGTTAGTAGCAGTTCTCATACTGCATGTGAAATGGAAATGCAAAGAATTCCAAACAGAAAAGACAGGCCTAAATAATAATAGCTAAAAATAAGTACATGGCTGTGGTAGCAGTGACTTCCAAATCCTTGCATCTTCAAAGCTGGCTAAACATGTCCTAAAATGACCTCCTATGAATAAGAGTTGGTAAGTTAGACTAGCACACATACATATTGACAGCATAATAAGGAAAATAATTATGAGATATACTTAAAGGCGTTGTTATTGGCTTTTACTTAATTTTCAATTTCATCTATTGTTTTTAAAAGTCAGTTGTGGGGCTGTCTTCCAGGTCTGTCTTCCCTTTGAGTGAAGATATATTCTTCTCTAGTCCTAATTTTATTAGCATTTGAAACTATCCTACCACTCTGTTGTCCTTAACTGAATTTCAGTGTGCAGAAGATTATAAACATCATCCCAACTGCTCAAAATCAGATCTCTTATCAGAACTGTAATTAAATTACTCCTGATTTTTTTAAAGGAGAAGTAGGGCAAGATTTCATGCAAGTTCAAGTTAATTTTGTTCACGTCACTCTCAGAACAAATCATATGTAAAAATATAAAGCCGTATTTAAAACATACCAAGTATGTTTTTACTATACTGGCAAGTATCATTGCCAGTTTGATGAATGTGAATGTGCTTCTTTGTGCATAAGGGTCAAACTGCTGGGAAATATCTAGCACAGTCGCAGAAGCATTGCCTAAGTTTCTTAGCATTTTCCTATGTCAGGATCCTTTTGTTTATTTTATTTTCTTTTTCAATTTTAATTTCTGTTGAATTCCTCATCACCTCCCCAGGACTCTGTTGGGCATATGTGGGAATATGCACAAAGTTAGTTGCTAAAATAATTTTTTAATGAATAATTTTTTAACAGGTGAGATTAGCCTGTTCAATAAAATCTGAGAAGTTAGGACAAACCATGCTGAATAATGGTTTGGGTAGCACAGTAAAATCAACACCGCTAGTTTCTGGTTTGATCTTCAATTCTGTTCGTTCCATGGTAAATGCAGCCCTCGCCTGACCACCCGGTGGCGTCGCTCACCCCAGCCCGGCGCTGGCGCGGTCAGCGGGCGACTTTCCCACCCACGGCCACTGCACAGGAGGGAGCATCCCGCCGCCAGGCACACTACACGAGCAAAAACAGGCTTTGGGAGAGGATTCCACTGCGTCAAGCAACGCGAGGCTGATGTTTAAGCTAGTAAAGCGACTTCGGAACGGCTTTCTGACTGCCCTGAACCCCCAGTGCAATACAGCTAAAATGTTTTGACTAGCAGCTTCCCCGTGTCATAGTCAACTTCAAATAAATTTAAAATAAAACATAATGAATGTATTTTTTTCATTGTTTATCAATAGTTTCTATACTTCCTCATTCAATCTGAAGATATAGCAGTAGTATTTTGGATAATACGTAGTTGAAATTTTAGAACCAAGGGGTACTACTTTACTGCTTTTAAGTCACATATGCATTAATTATAAATAGGAACCTGGACTAGTGTTGGTTGAATGCTGAGACCTAGATTTTTAACATTAAATATTAATAAAGCCTCCTTTTCCTCCACCTTTATCTCCCTCCCACTGCATTTTTAAATTTTTGTTTTCTTTGGCTACAGGTGTCTGGTCTTACATGGCAAAGGGCATCTATGATGTGTAAACATTTTTAATGCCGTTTCTTTCTCAGAAGCATAAAAAATTCTGCTAGCAACTTGTAAATATATTCCATCTAGAATGAAAAGTGCTTCTGTTGAGAAATACCTAGGAATTATTACTTAACTGCATAGGCTTATAATATTTTATTATTATAATACATGAAAAAATTAATTATGTGCAAACTGTTGTTTAACATCGTAAAAGCTTTGACAGATTACAGAACAAAACTTCCCATCTGATTTTCATGTCAATTCCCCAGTCTACTGAAAACTGCATAACATATATTTAGATGTTACTAAGAAATCAACACAGTTCTAAATGCTGAACATGATGCAGTATTTAAACTTACAATGCACATTTTAAATATTTAATCCAAGTAGCATTAAAGGACTGCTGTCAAACTCTTATGACTAAGATATGGTAAGTCTTAACAAAAATAATCAGAGACCACTCTTTTAATTTAAGATCATTTAAGTATTGTTTATCTAGTAGTGAATTTCTTACAATACAAAAAATAATTTCATGACCCTCAAAAAACTACTTTCATTTGGATTATAGCAGCAGTTTACTAACAAACTCCACTTTGGGTTATGTGCATGTAAAGCTCACTTCTGAGCTAGAAAATTATCCCCTAGATTTTGGTAAAGTAAAAAAGGCCAAGTTTTGGTTATGTACTTAGTGGACTAAAGCATAGCTTAATAGGGCATTTTGGCACTGATCTGGCCACTTAAGGATCTTAGCTGATAGAGATATTGAGCACAGGTTTAAACAAATGATGGAGGATGGAGGTTGTCTTTCCTTTTTGTTTTTTTCCTTTTGAACTGATGTGACTCTTTGGAGCTCAGGCTTTACAATACAGTAAAATCTGGCTACATCTAATATTGGATCAAACAAGCAAACTGATAGTGCTATAACAGAGAATGCCAATTCAAAGTGATCTTACTCTTGTAGTGAACATTTGCAAAACTTTAGCAACTTGACATCCATACTTGGCAGGCTTTGTGACAGGAGTTCCTGATGACTGCCTTAATGCCCAGGGTTACTACTGGGACTTCACAAAAGGGTCTTCACAAAATGGTCTTCACAAAAGCATTGTTTAAAAATAATGACTATTACTGGTGTTACACCACTGTCAACTAATTTGCAGGAATTCAATTACTGTCAGGTAACCTGTGACACCGTGGCATCCTCTGGATAACTGGTGTAAGCTTCAGCAGTATGTATGCCTTTCAGCCTGCTTCCCAGGCTGTTTTTGTATTTCTTCCTCTGCCAACTGAGGACAAGATAGACACCTCTTGGTTTTATGATCTAAATATACCCAGTGAACACTCCTCACATCATACACAAAAGATTGTGACCTGAGTGTTAACAGGTCTCTAAAGTGCTGCATCTCTCCACGTCCTGCCCACTCACAACTTTGCTTCAGCTTGCAGATAGGCACTTCTAAGAAGAACTAGGCAACAGCCAATCATTAAATCCTGGTAAAGAATATAGTCACAGTAAAGGCAGGAGTGTAGTCATCTATGAAATGGAAAAAGCCTTACATAAGATACACGCTTTCATCATTTTTAGACAGAGATGCTTTTTAAATTTTGCAATAGGTTGTTTTGTTTGGTTTTTTTCACAAGAATTTGCATCTATTCAGGTGGCTATCAACTTCTTCTCCCTCATGCCTTAGACAGAGCCCAGACCTTTGGCCCCCTTACTATTGGCTATGACGGGAGCTAAACCTTCTGCATAAAGGGAAAGCCAAACAAGCGAAACTGCCCTAAAATTTGCGAGAAACATTTGCAGTCTTTTTAGGAACATATATATGTCTATGTGCAAGAATAAATTCAGACAGTGTCCTTTTAAAAAAGTTAAATATATACAAACTGTTATAATAATTACACAAACTCTAACCATTTCAGCAGCTTTTAAATATCACACATTCCATTTTCATAAGCGAGTTACAATGCTATTTAGCATTTCTCAGTGTATTCAACATTTTTTTGGAACAAACACAATGCAACACACTTTACATTTCAGAACAATTATGCGCAGCACGTACTTCAGATGCAAACAGTAAACAATCTGAGTGACATTCACTTTGTGATAAAAAGTGTACTACGTGCTTAATGCAGCACCTTCACTATGGCAAGGTCACGTTAAAGCCTCAAGCCCTCCCCCAACACAGATGATTAAAAACCAAGTTACAACACAGTCACATAAAAATACTGCTGAAAATAACCAAACACCTTAATCTCGTCACAGTTCACTTCTCTCAACTTTCCAGAACAACATACTCTCTAAATGCTTTTTATGAGCTGATCAGAAAAAAAATAAATACATCCATCAAAAGTTCAATCCACTTTATACAAGGTAGTGTAACACATGAATTCACTAATTCACAATTTTTTTAATTCCTAAGTCACGTAAAAGCCTACAGGCCGACAAGCAAAAAAAAATTCGCTAGCCAATGGTGAGAGCACTCCTGCTTGTTCCTTCTCTCCTGGTGCAGTGCTTCCTTGCACCACACCAGGAAACATGAAAGCCTCAACAGTCCATCTGCACCAAAAGCTTTTGTGGTAAACTGATGTATCTGAAAGTTGGGTCTATAGAACTTCTACGTGATAGTGTATTCTAAAGAAACTGCCAGACAAGTATTTTGCAAAGATAAAGCTTTAGGCGGTGAGAGGTGTAGCAGATACAACGCCCACAGGGGCGATGGCTGCAGAATTATCTCTTTCTGCCCACTCAGTCCTGCATAGGTTTTGCTCCTTCTGTGACCTAATGACACTGCTCCCAGGAAACACCAGGCCTTAGCAAGAGGTCTGTAAGGTCGAAACCTGAGCAGGCGGCGATGAATAATCACAAGTCTAGTACTACAAAACAAGGTCTCAGGCGTGAATGTACAACCTCTCATTTTAGTATATATCCATCTGTCAGAGTAGCAAAAATAAAGCATAATGTTTCAATTGCAATACATATACAAACATGCTCTGAAAAAGTAGAAAGAAAACTATAGCTTTGGCTAAAGCTACTAGTTTACAGAGTTTTTATAAAAATACGAATAAAGTAGGAAAAAAACAGAGAAATTTTGAAGCTCACCTGTATCAATTTGCCATCTTTTTGCTAACACATACTGCTTCTGCTTGTTTTTGATGCTTTCACAACCCATTTGGTTTTACAGCAGGTGACAGATCACACAAAATTGACTGTCACTGAGATGTAATTCTTGAATTTGCAACACGAAGTGCTATACTTGCAATAGATCTCATAGCACAGGTAGAAATCTTGTGACAAACTCCAGCTTGGGAAACATAGTTGGAAGCTAACCAATACAGCCTTTCGGCTCCAAATATGTTGAAGTGCCCAGGTAGTACCTTCTCCACAAGACCTCTGTCTACTAACTCCATCAGGCGCTGGCAGCTTGCAACATAGTCACTGATTCTGCTGTAGGGAAGCCAATCAATCATAGACCCATCATATACCACATCTCCGCTGAACAAAATCTTCCTGTCCTTGTCATGTAAGCAAATACTGCCACGTGAATGACCAGGCATGTGCATGACAGTGAGCTGTCGATCTCCCAGGTTGATCACATCCCCTGCAAACAGGTTTGTTACAGGAAACTGTAAGCATTTGTCATGTTTCTCAAATGACACAAAGAAAACTCCCTACTAATATGCAGAAAGTTTATACATACTACATATTGCAACAATGGGAGTGGGGCATTTATTTTCTTAGTGAGTGCCAAAGAGGTGACTGAAATATAAACTGAGCAAAAAGGTATTTTCCAATGACGCTACCAGTTAACACAGGCTTGGGTTGTGTTAATGGAATATATTTGGATTCTAATACATTGAACAACGTGAAAAGCACTGCAGTAGAGAAAATAAAGCAGGGGAAAAAAATAGAATACATCTAAACTGGTTTCGCTTTGAAAGTTTGCAAAGAATTTATCTCACAATTTATTACAATTTTACCCTTATTTAATTCATCTAGGATTGTACTGATGTTACGCCTAAAAGGCAAAAGGCCAAAATATAAATTGCTGGAGGAGAACCAAAACAAGCCTTCACACACTATCTTCATCTAATTCAATAAGACATAAAAATTAAACTTTCTTACCATTAGGTAATTTTTTGCCAGTTTAAATGTGAATGCCTTTTAATTACACCAGCCACTGAACCGATACTCGTGTCTCATGTCTCAGCTAACATCTTAGAAACTCTGATGCTACTCTGGCAGCCAATACACTTGCCCTTTTACAAAAGCTTTTTTTTTTTTTAAAAATTGTCCCTCCTTTTTGAGGGAGAAAAACAAGTTAAACTTCTGTTGATTTATTACAGTTAAATGTCACATCAATCTTTACTGAAGCCTTCAAGGAAGTTCAGATCTGCTTTTCCAAGCACCTATGTGGGATAGCCTAATAAACCCAAGAAGAGAGTAAGCCTGTCTGACAGCCACCGTTCAACATCTGCTGAATTGTACAGTTTAGGTGTTTTGTTACCAAAAACCCTAGTCACTGTCTCCCTTAGAGACTAAGTGATCTTTTTTATCTGCAACAACCCACTTCAGTGCTACATCAGTAACAAGTGATTTTTTAACATAAGTTAGGTAAAATTCAGTAAATGTATTCATGCACAATTAACGTAAAATCTGTAAAACAAAAACTGTGTTATCGGTACATATTTCAGGAATTGTTCTGTTAACTGCACTTTCTATGTTTTGACCGCTTCTAAATAGTAAAGGTGACCAGATGCCAGAACATGACCTGCTGAATAAACCGTTTGAAGCCTTGAAGCCTAAGGATAACTCTAGGATGCTCAATTAGTCACCTAAATCAATGGTGAGTGATCCTCATTCTAGATGGAAAGAAAAAAAAAAAAAAAAAAAACCACAAAAAACAACCCGGCCGCCAAAACTTTCAGAACTGGTAAAACCGATTTTCCCACTACGCGTCTTTCTGGTCCCAGGCTGACTGCGGGTGGTTTTTAGATTCACAGGAGTGACAAAATTAATCGATTTGATTATTTTATACGAGGAGCTGAGTAAACCAAAAGGCGCACAGCGGCACAGAAGCTCCTCCATCAGACCCAGGGCATTGTACCTCGCAGCCCCGGCGCGACGGGGCCGCCCCCCTTACCCTCCTGCAGCAGGCGACTGGGCCGGACGGGCGGAACGCGGAACTGCCGTGCGCTCCAGCCGGGCCGCGGCGGCCGCGCCACCTCCCGGTCTGACAGCCACGTCACGGCCTCGTAGTTGTCGCCTTGGAGCAGCGCCGCCGCCTCGGCGCTGTGCACCGCCACCTCCTCGAAGTGCTGCAGCCCGCCTGAGTGGTCGAAGTGGACGTGGGTGGCCACGGCCAGCAGCGGCCGCGGCCCGGCGCCCTCGGCCGGCGCCAGCAGCCCGGCATCGCGCAGGTAGTCGGGCAGGCTGCGCAGCCCCAGCCCCGCGTCGATCACCACGTCTCGCTGCGAGCCCCGCACCAGCCAGATGTTAGCCCGGTTGCCTGACTCGTAGAAGCGCTCCTGGATCCAAAAGATACCGCCGCCCAGGGGCTTGTGCGCGAACCACTCCAGCGCCGACATGGCCGGCCGGCGCTGCGGGCCCGCGAACCCCCGCCAGCACCCGGCGGCGGCGCGGGCGGGGCGGGCGCGGGCGCGGGCCCAGCCCACTGCGGCAACGGCAGGCGGAGCGTGGCGGCGCCGGGTGAGGAGCGGGGGAGCGCGGAGGGGCTCTGGGGGCTGGGCTGTGGCGTGAGGGGGGCGTAGTTGAGCCCCCTTCCCCACTGAGAACCGCCGGCGGAGGGGGCAGGAAAGGAGAACCGCCCCGGCCACGTGTGGAGCGGAGGGACGCTCCAGGGGTGGCGGGCCGTCATCGAGGGGACAGGGAACGGAAAGGAGCGGAGAGCAGCTGAGAGGCGTATTCTCACACGGCAGGGGTTAGTGACCCTCAGGACAAATACCTTCCCCCTCTTACCTTCACGCGGTAAGGTCAGTTTAAAAAGACAACCACTAAACGTCAGTACCTAAAGTTCAGTCCTTTCTTCTGTATCTACTCTTCCCTTTAACTGATTGCGCCTGCCTCTGAAAACCAAGCATCCACGATCATCAAAACACGATGGAGAGTTTTGTTGTGGGGAAAGCGTAGGACACCGAGCGCTCGTGAGAGCGTTCAGGCTGCTTAGGTCCGCTGTTGCCTCACCAGCTGCCCGGCAGCTGTTGGGGATCCGGATTCCACGGGCCTTTCCCTCCCGAGGCTGCCTTCCCCTGAGCAACTGCCCGAGAAACTACATGCATAGGTTTGGAGCAGTTTGAAAAGCTTAAATCTGAAAATCTCTTTTATAAATGACACACGAACTACACATAATCATAAAAATACACACAGGTGATCCTTTAGACATCCCTCAAGGCAACCAGAACATTAGTTGTGGTAACTTTGTCATGCTTGGCGACTTAGTTGTAGAACTCAGCTTTTGAGGATTTCTCCATCTGTTACTGTCACTTTTTGCTGTCAGTAAACATAAACTTTCTGAGGCAGTATGCTTAAAAAAAAAAAAAATCAAATGTTTGAGTAAAAATGTGGAGAATGTGGAGTTGAAATGCTGCTAATTTTAAAGCTTGTTACTTCTTATTAAACTAATGCTGTTTAAAGGGAATATACTAAGAATTAATTTTAAAGCAGCTTTTAAAAAATGACCCTCATATTCACTACATTTAATGCCTATCCTTCCTTCCTTGCTAGCTCAGCATCTTGTTTAACTTTTGTTTTATGTTCTGCTGTTTTCTCTCTTTTTTTTTTTTTTTTTTTTTAACATCTAGATAATTGCTCATTACAGTGTCTTTTATCTTCTCCATTCTGCAAGGCTAACAACTTGCTTTTCATTCTATTTTAAAAGGACCTTTTCTTCCCTTCCCTTCCCTTCCCTTCCCTTCCCTTCCCTTCCCTTCCCTTCCCTTCCCTTCCCTTCCCTTCCCTTCCCTTCCCTTCCCTTCCCTTCCCTTCCCTTCCCTTCCCTTCCCTTCCCTTCCCTTCCCTTCCCTTCCCTTCCCTTCCCTTCCCTTCCCTTCCCTTCCCTTCCCTTCCCTTCCCTTCCCTTCCCTTCCCTTCCCTTCCCGCACCTTCCCGCACCTTCCCTTCCCTTCCCTTCCCTTCCCGCACCTTCCCTTCCCTTCCCGCACCTTCCCTTCCCTTCCTTCCTTCCCTTCCCTTCCCTTCCCTTCCCTTCCCTTCCCTTCCCTTCCCTTCCCTTCCCTTCCCTTCCCTTCCTTCCCTTCCCTTCCCTTCCCTTCCCTTCCCTTCCCTTCCTTCCCTTCCCTTCCCTTCCCTTCCCTTCCCTTCCTTCCCTTCCCTTCCCTTCCCTTCCCTTCCTCCCTTCCCTTCCGCACCTTCCTTCCCTTCCCTTCCCTTCCCGCACCTTCCCTTCCCTTCCCGCACCTTCCCTTCCCGCACCTTCCCTTCCCGCACCTTCCCTTCCCTTCCCTTCCCTTCCCTTCCCTTCCCTTCCCTTCCCTTCCCTTCCCTTCCCTTCCCTTCCTTCCCTTCCCTTCCCTTCCCTTCCCTTCCCTTCCCTTCCCTTCCCTTCCCTTCCCTTCCCTTCCCTTCCCTTCCCTTCCCTTCCCTTCCCTTCCCTTCCCTTCCCTTCCCTTCCCTTCCCTTCCCTTCCCGCACCTTCCCTTCCCTTCCCTTCCCTTCCCTTACCTTCCCTTCCCTTCCCTTCCCTTCCCTTCCCTTCCCTTCCCTTCCCTTCCCTTACCTTCCCTTCCTTCCCTTCCCTTCCCTTCCCTTCCCCTTCCCTTCCCTTCCCTTCCCTTCCCTTCCCTTCCCTTCCCTTCCCTTCCCTTCCCTTCCCTTCCCTTCCCTTCCCTTCCCTTCCTTCCCTTCCCTTCCCTTCCCTTCCCTTCCCTTCCCTTCCCTTCCCTTCCCGCACCTTCCCTTCCCGCACCTTCCCTTCCCGCACCTTCCCGCACCTTCCCTTTTTTTTTTTTTTTTTGTCTCTGTGCTTATTTTTAGACAGTATTCTGTGCTGCAGAGTGACATGGAAATATATAATGTGATTTTGTTTTATCCAAACAGAGCTTATTTCTGTTGAAAGTAACAAGTATGAAAAAACCTGGCATCAACATGTTTCGCTGGCTTTAATAAAAATGCCATTGTTTCTGTCTGGGGGGAACCAGATGCGCTGGTACAGCAGTACGTCTGGAACAACCTGGTTGTACCAAGCAAGGTGCAGTACAATGACTTTGCTGTTAACAGTGAACAGCTTGTGGGATTTCTGGGCTAGAACCTTGCACCGATCTCTGAGTGGTCTGGGGGCATGAGCAGTATCACAGTGCTTCAGCTTGGGTCCCATTCATTGACATCTTCCCCCATTCTCACATTTTGATTTACTTGTCAGCCCATGGGTTGTGCAATTCATGGGATGAAGGTGGGTATAACAGTGAAGGTGAAGAGATGTGACTGTAAGTGTTTTGAAGGCTCTTCTTTTATGATCTTGGTTAAATATTTTACTTAGAAACAGCCTCCTTTTTTTCCGTAGTTAGCTTGCAGTCCTGCTGGAGTCATGAAAAGACTTTTGATTATATTAATTACCTCTTTGCCTGTGTCACTTTACCAGGATCCAAAAATAGTTACTAAGATAAAGGACATAAAATAGTCAGGATAAAGAAGTCATGAATGACAAACACAAAATTTTTGGAGAAAAGTTCAAAAATGCTAGAATGCAGTCACAGAAAGTTCAGGGTTCTTGAACTTTTTTTCATTTGTTAAACTTTTCTTCATTTGTTCTTTCTGGTTCTGATTGAACTCAACGCAGTGCATTTAAGGTTTAGAAGAAGATGACTTAAAATTCCGAGGTTAGGAGGCAATTTCAGGCATGCAGAGGTGGCCAGCAAAAAGAAGGGAATGAAGCATGTATCAGATTTACAGTCTAAAACTCCTTTCATGGTCCAGAATGGTGCTATTTGTGATAGCACCTTATGCTTTGCAGCCTACCACTCAGTTATTGATTAAGCACCATTTATCACATGAGAGAAACAACATCCATTCTGTAATTCTGCCTGTAGTAGTCTGGATATTTTAAAAACTGTTTTTGCATATTTATCATTCTCGATTTCAAGATTCAAATTAAACAAAACAAAACACCCAACAACAACCCCCTAAGAAAAAACCCACAAGAAACTCCCTCAATCTCCAAAAATACAACCCATAACAATTAATTTAAATTCAACTGGTAGAAACTGAATTGTGTGAGGGCCTGGTTTTAGACAATACAACCTGTTTCCATGGTAATAGTCATAGAAAGGGTGTCAATGTTATTTAAATATCATACTTAATGTAGCTGTAACGTTACCTTGGAAGTGGTTAAGAACGGCAGTACTCTGACTGAAGAGAGAAGGAGGGTTTTTTGAGATAGGTTGGTGAGAATAACTGCTTTTGGCAATTAAGGGTTTAGGAATACTGTGAGTGACTATATAACAAATTTTTATAAATTTGTTTCCTTGATTTTGTGATACATTATTGCAGAAAGATAAAATGAAGTTTTAAAAGGTTTAAGTTTAGATGTAAACATAGTTAATGGGCATGTCAAAATGCAATTAAGTGTACTCAAGAAGTAGTATAGTGCATAGTTGTGCTCTTTGTTTATTAGATATGTTTCTTGTAGCTTTTATTAATATACCTGTATATTTGGTGGATATCAGTACCTTATAAATATTAAACAATTTTTGTACAGAGTACAGACGATAAGCCAGTGCCTCTGAAAACAAGATATGAAGATTACATGTTGGCCTTAAAACAAGCTCTTAGAGAAACTACGAAAAAAATGCCATACTTCTTGATAGCAGGAGATGAACATCAAGGTTTATTTGTGTGCTTTTTATTTGTATTAATATCTTTACTTATTATTCTGTGAAGGCTGATGTAGTGAAAAGCATGTTTTGAGGATGAGTTTCATACTGATAATGATGAAGTAAAAATGGCAGCTTAAGCGAATAGGGATTTTTTCTGCTTTTATACTTACTGAAGTGCTGTAACTGGAAAGCAATTACTGCATGGAAAAGTAAGGTATCAAATATCTGTTCCATTTGGTATAGAGTAATAAACATTTAGACCATCTACATGCAGCCTTTTCAATTATATGCTAGCCAATACAAGACAATTTGGTATTTCTATGTGTTACATATAATTTTTCATCAGAGCAAAGAAATATGTAGTAAATACTAGTGTTAAATTCAGATCTCATTTAAATTGTGTAAAGACATACTCAAAATAATCAATATATTGAATAGATGGAAATTCTAAAAGGTACTAATTTTTTCCCCCTCTAAGTCTATTCAGGAAGTATTAGTGTTACTGACAAGTCTGTTGAAATACAAAGATTGAGGTGAAAATTAGTGATTTATTGAAGTTTTTATCAGAAGCAGAGCTGGATTAGAAGCCAAATCTTGATCTTATTCTGTGGTACCTAAGATTTTTTCTTTTGCTTATACATAACTAAAAATTAATTGCTTTGTTATTGTTTGATAACAATAAATGCTGGAGCTATACTTGATATCCAGTCATACATAATTATACTGTTAAAATTGAAGCTTCCTGGTCAGAAAACTGGGCTAGTGGGAAAGAAGGAAAGTGGAGCAGAAAGACTTACGTGTCTGCTTATCGTACTGTGAGGGTAAATCTAGAAGTCACTGGTGATTATTACTGTGAGAAGTGTTTCTTTTCATTCACGATTTTTTGCCTAGTTTTACTACCTGCTGAGTGCTTATTCTGAATGTTATAAATGGCAAGTGCTGTTACAACTTTATAAAAGCATTTAAAAGATCTGAAGTGGCTAAACACTGGATAATCTTTTCCTTCCTATCCTGAATAATGAGAGCTGACTTAAACTCTAAAATGTAAAGTTTCATTTCCACATGAAATCCATGAGAATATTTTCTGCCTAAATATTCATGATGTTGGTAATGTACAGGTGCATAATCCAATCCCCTCAGAATTTTAAGTTCAATTTCTGCTCATGGTGTAATGGTGAATTCAAGGTGTTTTTGAAACTATGATTTTTTATTTTTTTTTTAATTAGGCTTTGAATGCAACACACCTTATTGTCCAATTGTTTGTGTACTAAAGCCATATATAAATTGGAGCAGTACCGCGCAGTGTGAGCAGTGAACACATTCCCAGACAGATCTTGTGGCTCACAGAAGACAGAGTATTTCCCTTGATCTGCAGCTGGAGTCTAGGTGGTGCAACCAGGTAACACTGGTTATTAGGCAAGAGCAGATCTGATCCTTATTTCTACATCCCTTTATGAAAGAAGAATTTTAAATTACTCTTTTATCATATGTTCTCTTTCATCTTCTGGGTAAACAAGTTTCAGTGGTTTTGGATTTCCATCTCACTAAAGGCTTGCTATGCTCTTGATCTTTGTCAGGCTTGAAATTTGCTATTTCTGTTAGAGGCACAAAAAAGCAAACTGCTGTGTCCGAGAGCCAGCCAGATTTATTTCCAATGAACCAGCTGCTTTTTGAGACAATGTTATCCATCTTTTCTGACTTTACCTCATGACATCATTCTTACTGTGCGCACCAGTATTATATTTGTTCCCGAAATGTTCTTTTTCTGATGGAGAGACAGATACCTCTCTGTTGCTGAGTGTATGCTTAGTATAACTTCCACTTTTGAAAGCTGGTTTTTTTTTTCCCACCAGAACTGACAGTTGCAGGGAAAGCAGATAGACAGCTACTTTATATATTAAAATAACACTTCAAATGTTCGCATCACCTCTGCAAGGGTAAATTGGTTGAGGTATCTTTTTTACTAAATCTTTAATTGTACAAAAGTGCCACATTTGAGGGGGGGGGGTTATAATTACATCTGTGATAGTCTGAAATTTAAAAGCTTGTTTCATCTCAGTTGGAATGAGCAGTTGTCTCTGGAACTGCATTCTGTGGCAAAGGTGGTCTAGCTTTAAGAAAGCTGTAGAGTAGATTATTTTTAACTGATATTTTTTGTTACATCTTGTAAAACTAAGAGAGTTTTATAGGGTGGGCTGTAAGCAGGAACTTCATAAATTGTCTTTGCTACAAGAGTGAATGGGTTGTTATAAAATCTCAGAACAACATCTATGAGCCAGATGGTCCTTTGAAGTGTGAGAAGGGAAACATATTAATTAGTTAGGATGTATTTATCTTTCTTTCATTATTCAGGTAGCAAATGAAAGCCATTATCTCATTTTACCTGGACATTTTGATGTGTTAATGTGCCATATAGCATAGATTTCCATAATTCAATACTAATTTTGAGAGAATAGCAGGCATATTTTATAGAAAGTTCTTTATTTATCTCACTATGTAAGTTATGAATCACTCATATTTTTTTCTGTAGGTATATCTGCCAAAACTGGGTGACTGCCACCTAGGCCGTGGTTTGGAATTAGTTCATTAGTTGTGAGTGGCAAGAGTCAGTCAATGTATTTTTTTACTGATGACATCAGCTATTACTTCTTCACTAAAGAGCCTTGATCTGAAATCAAAACTACTAGTTTGTTTTCCTCTCTTAGCTGATAGTTTCCTACATCTATGAATGCCCCTTGAGACACTGTTATTTTAATTGTAGACTCTTCGTTGCACAGTTTTGAGGTTTTCTGTTTGCTTCATAATAACTAAGTTTAAGATCTAGCTTCATTTATGATGTCTTCTTTTTCCTTGGTGAGTACACAGCTGAAGGATGGGATGCCATGCAGAGAGACTCTGACAGATGGGAGAAGTGGGTGCATGGGGATATAATGTGATTTATATTTGCAAGGTGCTGCACCTGTGTTGGGCCATTGCTAGCAGGTTGTGGAAGGGATTGTTCCCTTCTCCCCTGCTCTGGTGGGACCCCACATGCAGTTCTGCATAAGCTCTGGGGTCCCAGCACAGGAAGGACATGGACCTATTGGAGCAAGTCCAGAAGAGTCCACTCAGTTGATTAGGGGGATGGAGAACCTCTACTGTGAGGAAAGATTGAGAGAATTTGAATTACTCAGCTTGGAAAGGAGAAGGCTTCAGGCTGATCTTATGCAGCCTTCCAGTATCTGAAGGGAACTTACAGGAAAGATCAGGCAATAGCATGTAGTTAAGGGGGAATGGGTTCAAATTGAAAGAGAATAGGTTTAGGTTAGACATTAGGAAGAAATTCTTTAATGTGAGAGTAGTGAGGCACTGGCACAGGTTGTGGATGCCCTGTTTACGGAGGTGTTCAATGCCAGGTTGGACGGGGCTTTGAGTAACCTGATCTAGTGGAAGTTGTCCCTGCCCATGGCAGTGGGGTTAGAAAGAGATGATGTTTAAGGTCCCTTTCAACTCAAACTCTTCTGTGATTCTATGAGTCTGTGATCATGTGCTAGAACTCTTGACTCTAAAGGTCAAAGGCTATCTTTGTTACAATTTTGTAAAATATCTGCAAATATTATCCCTACTTGGGTTAACAGTGCAATCAGATTCAGTAATTTTGTGGATTTTGCAGTTGCATGTGGTAATTTGGCAAGAAAAAATGAAACTGATTGAAAACCACTGAAGTTTTGGTATTGCTTTTGGCATTAGAGATTGTATGTAAAAGTTATTCAGTGTAAATGGATGTACTTACACTGTATGACTACTGTACTATTTACAAAGCATTTCTCAGTTTAGTTCTTGTGCCTGGAAGGAGGTTAAATGGATTAAAGTGTTCAGCTGCTGTTCTGGATAGGATGCAAAGCTTTTCCATTGCAGAAGAACTGAAAGTCTTGGGAGCTGATGATCAGATACAACCTGTAAGACTTGGGAACTTTGAGACTGGGTACTGTTTATGATTAACAAAGTGATGTTAAATGTTACCCACTGGTTTGCAATAAAGGTTTGATTGTGAAACTCTTGAAGAGTAGAGAGTTAATATTACATTTGATGTTTCAGCCTGGTCTCTGAATAAATCTGCATTTAACAATTTCATGCTTTTCAAGGGTAAAAGAATAAATAATATTAATTTTGGAGTTGTTGTGGGTTTGGTTTTTTTTTTTTTTTTTTAACTGTTTGACAACAGGAAAGCATTCAATGTGGGATTAGAACGATATGCTGTATGTTTAGTTATAGGTAAATATCAAGGACTGTGTCTGAACTGCCTTTTAAGTAGTACTACTAAGTATACTAAGTATTTGCTACTGAATAACAGTTCTCTCTGTAGCAATTGAGAGACGGTCAAGAGTACCAAGACAATGAAAAGAAGTAGGAAGCATGGACACCAGGTAATATCTTAGGTTATCAAAGGCTGATTTTCTATGAACCTGTGAAATGTTCTGATCTTTTAAGTGTTTGATTCACTATTTTTCAAACAATAAAAAATGTATGAAATTATTACCAAGTTATATATTCCTTCTAATCCTGTATGTGGAGAGTTATTGCACATGGCATGATTTCAGAACAAGGTGAGTATTGTTTTGTCAAAATAAAATTTAAAAAAAGGAAATAATCTAATTTTATTTATTTACTCAGCTGTAACAACTGATTTGCAGCACAAATGCAAACTTTAGCTCTCACTCTTGTTCTGCTTTTTCCTTACTCACTGCACAGATTACAGTTTTGAACTGGGAGCAAACATTGATGTTACTAGAAATAACGTGATGTCTGTTGTGGGTAACTGTGTTTTATATTAGCCTTCCCCAACCATATCTTTATAGCTCACTACTGCAAACTTAATTACATAATAGTTAAGTAAGTTGAAGAGCCCATGGGCCAATGGAATGGCTGAACTTTATCTCCTTGGGACAGAAGCCAGTTGTCATTATGTGGGTGAAATGACAATCCTGACTCCTGTTCCTCAATTTAAATTACAGCTAGATTTCCCTAAAATGTTGTGCTAAAACATTTTGGCATGCATGTAAATAGGATCAAGCACAAAAGGGGTCCCTTCCTTTCCCTGGTGGCAGGGGAAGGATTACTGCTGTAAATCATAATTTTTGTATATTAAAGTTATTTTCAGTACAGATTGGAGAAGACTCTAAAGAGAGATGAGACCAAAGAAGGCAAACAAAAAAGTATGTTATCCATTTTAAGAAGCAAATATTACATAGTAGTTGAGAGACAGAAGCTGTACTGGAGGAAAAAAATGCTAGAAATGCTCATTAGTCTAAATCATTAAGGCTTTTGGCAGATTTTTTTCTAAATATTTTATTAGTCTGCCTGTCTTTTGTGATTTTTGCTTTGCTTCTGTAGGATGTTTTAACTTACTGGAACAGAATTTTCCTCCTTTTTTCTGTCTTTTGTGTGGATGCACCATATTAACATACAAGATATATATAACTATGAAAAAATTTTTAAAAACACACCAACGTTTTTTGTTTTGAAAACTTGTATCTTTAGTCAGCACTCATCCTTCTATTCAACAGTAACTGGCTGTTCAGGCTTCCTTTGTATTTTGGGTTTCTCAATTATCTTGTTAATGATTTGGCTGACTTTTGCATTTTTTAGTTCTTTTATATGTAATTTAATGTGGGTTATTTTCTATTTTCCCTGATTTTACTTTTTTTAAATGTTCAGGTTTTGTCTGCAGAATTGTGCATCAGATCCTTCAAAAGCAGTTGGAACTGGAAATGGTAGCTCTTACAGGAAAACAGATTTTTATTACACAGGATCTTTTGTTTTTCAGTGTTTTCTAGTATGCATGACTTAAACTAAGTGGCCTCCTGTGAGAAGAAACATTTGGCCTCCTGGTTTTAGCTGTTTATATATAATTGTTTGCTTTCTTGTTCTTTTTCTCCAGGTCTTTCATGTGCCATTTTTCAATTCACAGATAAAAAGAAAAAGGAATGGGAATGTGTGTAGTCACAGAGACTGGCTCAGCTGGAATCTTTGTTCCTTTTTAGAGCATCCTTGAGAAGCATGGTACTGAAGGTAGACTGTAAGATTCAACTGGAAATGAAATATTTATTTGCAAAATCTTCAAAGGTGGGACCAGAATATACATGGGGTTTATATTCTGAAAGAAGAAACCATGGGCTTTTATAAGCCTATGCACAATAGCTCTTGCCCCAAGATCCAGTGAAATAATGAATTACAATTTCTTGTTAAAGTAATGTTGTAATGATCATAAAAAGAGAATCACTGCTCACTGGGGGAATTTTTCTTCCTTTAGTACCAGTTCCTCTACTGGCTCTTAAAAGTACAGTCCTCTACATGTTATAATGACAAAGATCAGCTAACCATCACAATTTGATTTGATTAAAGAATGAGTTCCCCTAAAAGCAAAAAACTTTCAGGATTAGGGTTTTTTGTGGACTCCCGATGATGCATTTAAGGTGTTGGGGGTTTTTTGTTTGTTTGTTTGTTTGGTGGTTTTGGTGTTTGTTTGTTTGGTTTGGTTTGGTTTTTTTTTTGATTGTGGTTGTTTTTGTGGAATCCTGATGATACAGAGTTATATATGGTTCAGGAAGTTTGTTCATAGCTGATCAATGATCCATTAGAGCTCCAGGTACATGTCTGCTGTATTTTTGAGGACAGATAACGTAGGTGACACTTTAACCATGGAGGAACAAAGGTAAAGAAATCAACAGAATTTGCACAGAAATTCAAACCAGGTTCCTACCTTCTGCCTTTTTAGCTTGTAGGAGTGGTTTTGGGATCAGTACAGTTCCATGTAAGGGACAGCTTTACTTTTACACACCTCCCCTCCCTCTTTCTGGTTTCCCTGAATGTTTTAACTGAAGACCTGACTGCTTGCCTTCTCAGTGACAAAACTTTGGGTAGAATTCCACCTCTCCCCAACACTGACCCTGGGCTGTGAAATGCAGTATCCTAGATACCAGCAGCACCTGCTGAAAAAATACGTAACTAAATAAGTAAAGATGTCATCTGGGTTCAGTTGGCACTGTAGATCAGCCACATGCATAGGTATATATAGCACTCAAATGTATGCATTTTAGCCCAAGTACTGCAAGACCAGGTATTTGGAAATTAGATTAGATTGTATGCCATTGCACCTCTAAGGTATCTAATGTAGGGAGCTATTTTGCTTGAACTTGTAACAGTGGATCAGTGTCTCTAATTTTATAAGAGCCAAAGATGCCCAGCTTTTAGAGACAAATCCCACATGTCTGTTTGTTCTGTATGTATTATCTGTAAAATCCTGCAGGAGTTTGTGCAGGGATGATAATTCTGAATTGCACTTTCTGCTCATTCTCCTAAAAAGCCTACTTCATTCTGAATGTGTTTGCTTTGATGCTGTTCATGATTTTGCAGAGCAGTTTGAGTCCCCTGAGCTCTGTGCAGTGCTTTAGTCATATAACCCTTTACTACACAAAACACTCAAATAAACTCGATGTTATTTATGACAAATGCTTTTGATAAAATATAGGTGTTTTCTCAGCAGTTGCTGGTGTTCTGCTTCCTTGAGTATTTGGCTGGTCTTCGGGGAACTTTGGTTTAGGGTGCTACCATTCAAGTAACTTTTACCTGGGTATATGGAATGCTATTTTTGATCTTTACTCCACCATGTAGTTAATCAGGGAGTAACCTGATAAAGATTATGTTAATGAATCAGGGGACTAAGTAGAAATACACAACATAGATTTATTAGATGAGAGCCAACTGTAGTCCAAAAGCCATGTGGCTATAGAAACCACGCCTTCTGTTAGAGCTAATGAACTTCTGCCTTTTTTTTTTTTTTTTTTTACATCTGCTTGTCTGAAGCACCCATCATTAATGTCTTGTATAAAGTTAAAAAAATGAGTTTTTACTTTTCAAGATGATTAAACATAACAAGTGAGATTTTGTTCTAGTTTATTAACATATTTTAAGTATATCGGTGACTAGCACTTTGTGAAGCTGAATGTCATACCTTAGCTCAGCCTTTGGTCGACTACTTGATCAAACTTAATTTCAGACTGGTCTTCTAGGCATCTTTTACATAAATCAGACATTTACATCTCTATGAGTGATGTAGCTCAAAGTCTAAGGTAATTTTAATACAGACAGTATGGGATTTCCATGGCATACTCAGGATGAATTTACTCTTAAGAACAAGTAGAACAAGAGAATTTGCTATTTTTCACATTAAAAAAAAAAAAAAAAATAACAGTGATGTATTTTATTTCACCAGGTGCAAAACCAGAAAAGGCAAAAAAACTCTGAGTCTAAAAGTGATCTGAATGTGATTTTAAAAAAAACAAGGTAAGATGTGCATACTATTTCTAAATTTACAACAGAAATTAAAGGAAAATGAAACCTAGTATGTTTATTAGTACAAATGGAATAACCAGCACAGACTTCTTTTGGTCTCATTTTGTTACTCTGACAGACAACTCTTCTGCAGCATGGGTAAGGACAGAGTCTGGCTCTGGAGAAACGACTTTCTTTGCTCTTGTTTGTACTTGAACACAACAACCAATTGCTGTTCACTGGGTAGCAGTCAGCCTAGTGTGAACAGTAGAGCTACTACTGGAGCTTACAGAAGGGGGAAATGGTGCCAGTGCTTTTAAATCTGTTGTTTCACCAATCTACTGATGTTGGAACTTAAAAAATTAGGAAGTTGAGAAGGAAGAAACATACAGAAATCTAGGAAGTGACCTCTGTTTTGTATGCAATTACTGACCATGTGGCAGTGGGAACCTTTAAGGAGAAATAGCTTTGTATTTTTCTCCTAGTGATCCACAAGTTGTTTGAAGCAGTTATATTATTACCTACAGTATGTGGTATTGCTTTATCAAGTATGATATGGCCTTCTGTCAACTGTTCTAACAGTGGATGGTAAAGGGAAATCATAATTTCAGTTTAGTAGACAGGACATGTTTTTTTGTGGCTGATGCTTGACCTAGTAAATCCTTACTAAGTTCTTGTGCTTCACATCATATTGGTTTAAATATTGACACACAACATTTGCACAACATTGTTATGCTAACTGTCTTGCTGTTAACTGCTTCTTAACTCTTTGGTGGTATGGAGGATATGCTGTTGCTTTAACATGGGATTGCCTTGTGACAGGAGCTAGAAAAGAAGGATGAGGAAGAAAAATCTGAGGATGAGAAAGACAAAAAAACCCACCAAAAACCAAAACCCAAAGAAAGTGAAGATGAAGAAGCAGCAGAAGAAACAGAGGAATATGATGAAGAAGAGCATGAAGAAGAGCATGAAGAAGTATAATGTTAGTTTTCCTTTTTACACAGAGTCAGATTCCAGTCATTTATATTGTGTTAGCTGGTAAAGAAATGTCCCTAGCTCCCAATAAGGCAGAGTTGTTGTGGGAGAAATTATTACATTCATGATTTGTTGCACTACACTACATTGTAAATTTAAGTGAGTGCTCTAGATTTGATACAAAGAACTCTGAAAAAAAGATCTTGTACACAAGAATGTGTTCTGACACAATCAATACACACAATTACTCCTTTTCATCACTAAAACAGCGATGTCTGTTGTTTCATATATATCAGGACTTCATTATAGCATTTTCCTTTTTCTTTCCCAAGAATCTATTACTGTTTTAAAGTATGGGTGCTCAAGTGCAGTTTAAATCACGTTTCTTCTAGAAATTGTCTTCTCTACACGTATGGTGATGTTGTTTTTCCATCGGCTTAGAAAAATTACTACGTCTTCCTGTTTTGAAGATGGAGATGCCTTTGGTGCTTTCAGTTATGACAGTATGATTGAAGCAACATAGTAGCTGTTGTTTCTAAGTGTTAACACTGCTCAAGCCTTACACTACTTGAAGCAAAATTCTGGAGGTAGGCTGAGTATCAACATATTTAATGCAGTTAGCTTAATGCTTTAGCTGTGTTGGTTGTAAGCAGGCTCTCCAAGAACACATTGGAGTTTAATTGTATTGTGCTGTAAAAGAGGACAGGGAATCCTTTTCTTTTCTTTTGCAAAGTGTTTTGCAGATGTGCCTTTTTAAGGTCCTCTGCAATGCTTACTAATAGAGTAAGCTTTATGCCACTGTGTTTACGATGCAAAGGGAAAAAAAAAAAAAGTGTTTTACTTGAAATTGTGTCTAAGCATTTGCACTAGTCAATTCTATACCTTAACAGTAAAGTCTTGAAACAACATAATTTTTGATAACCACTGTAAAAAAAGACATATAGCCTTTATGGACATGAGCTGCTTGTTGGCAGCTGACTCATCTGAAAAACTTTATGTAACTTCTGAGTTCAGATAACTAAAAAATAATTGACAGCACTTTAATATAAACTCACCTGGAAGGACCTTAGTAATACAGATAAACGGCAGTAATTAGTAAAGTCTAGTTAGAAGTAAATAGTAAAGTTTAGTTTGAAGAAGACATTGCCTTTAGCATTTTGGTCTAAAGGAACACATTAAAATATGTTATATTACTTTCTTGAATCAGGATAAATAATAAACAAAGATAATTTGGCTTAGAAAGAATATATGGCAGAACTTAAGAAATTATGGAATCCTGGTTTACACTGGTGCCCTCACTAGTGATGAAAACTTGAACCCTTTGCCTCAGTTTCTCCACCTCTTATGGCAATATTTTCTTACCTCAGAGCTCCTAAGTGAGCTGGCAGATGACAGCTATCTATGTAATTGTTAATGTACTTGTTTATTTTCCTACAGAACAAACTAGACAGAAACAGACAACAAATCAATAAGAAATAAATCCCATAATATAGAAAAGGAATGTGGTGAAGTATTTTAATGCATGATTTAATTAGAAAAATAACAGAATGCCGAGCAAAAGAAAAAGCTGAATGTTTGGAAACATCGTTTTTATTTGAGAACAAACAGCTGTAGCATTGAAAACTTATTACTGAGATTAGACACTTGAAGAACACTGTGACAGCACATTCTCCGTATCTTATTGTCTTTTGATAGTAAAAAAATACTATTTTTTTTTCTTGTTACTACCCCTATTGATTAGGGGGTTTGGTCTTTTTTTGTTCGTTTGTTTTGAGGTTTTATTTTCTTAAAAAAAGTATTTCCCTTCACTGGTGACTGGGAAATAATTCTGCATTATTCTGTGAACTTGTCTGCAGCAAGAATCAGTCCTTCAGGTGCAATTTTCAAGTGTTCCAACAAAATACCTATTATATATAAAGGAAATGAAACTAAAATGCTATGCAGGTCATACCTCAGAGGTTAACTGCTTTTATTTTGAAGTGTTGTTGTAGATTACAATGTGTAATAAATATTCAGCTGCATTGCTCAGGAAATGTATTCTGCCAGTTAATTTCTTTTTTAACATCAAACACATCAGCAGTTGTTTCTTGAATGGGTGTGCCTGTTTCTTCTGTGTGATATACAAAACACAGACAGAAGAACTGAATGAATCAAGTATGGTGAAAATTAATTTTGCTTGCCATGACTGCAAATCCTTTTGCTAGCTGTTCTCCCTGTGCAAGGTGAATGCTGAGATTCCTTGCCCCCTATAAAAAGGAATGCAAATAGATAGCTTTTGTCAAAGATGTAACTATAAAGTTAACACTGGAAAAGAGTTACTGCATGAGTAACAATTTGTTGACAAGTTGTGGCTTGCCTGAACAAGTACAATATCTTATTCTGCAGCACACAGTAATTCTTGAGGATCAATTCAATTTCCCCATTCATCATTCTGCTAATGGGCAACTGCCTTCATACGGCACTGTTGGGAAATACTGCTCTGGTAGAAAATCTGGTATTTTTCTCTGTCCTCCAGAGGGAATTGCCAAGTCTTAGGCTGGACCCTCCAGGATTAGTTTAGCTATGGCAAATCAGGCCATCAATTAGGTACTGCAAGGACACAGATCAGTGCCAAGGCACCTCTGAAAAGCAATGAGATTGTTCTCTTCCAGAGGTGTAATGCTTATACCTCTTTTCAGAAGCTGATTTTCTGATTGCTTAGAATTTATTGCAAGACCATAATGCCAGTAAGACTTACGACTGTTCTTTGGTTTTCAGCATACTTCAAATTTGGACAGGCATATATTCAAATCCTAATTTATAGCACAGAAGTAGAGTATTACTTTCAGTGTCATCTCACCATCTTAAGAACTTCACTGACCCCTCCGTTAGTTGTTCATAACTAAGTTATAACTAACTAGTTCTCTGAAATTTATGCAGAAAAGCTCAAAGTTTACAAGGCATTAACAGAATAAAACATAAAGGCTGCATTTATGGTATGCTACATATGAATGTTATATGCAGCTACTGCCAACAAAGTACTTGCTGGCCAAGGATTTTTATTGTAGATTATACATAAAAATTGGCATAGACGAATACAAGTAGTGGCCTGCTGTAATAAAACATGTGAAGTGTGTAGAACTAAAAATAAATTAGATGCACCATTTTCACTGCAGTCTAAAATAAAAACTTTATTTTACATATATTACTTATATTCTTCTAGAAGCAGAGGAGCAGAAGTATTTAAAATAAGACTTGCATCCTCACTCAGAATTTCACAGTTGTATTTTCAGCCCTTATAAAAATTATAAAGACTGTATGTGAGAACTTACTCCAATGCCTACCAGACTTAAAACATTTAGATTTTATATGATCCAACCATGTAATATGCACTTAAATTTAAAACCCATTTCCTGAACAACATAGTGCAATTAATCCAAAAGGTTATTTACAACTCAATTATTCCACATTTGTGGAGCGTTTGGCTCTTTCGTTGTATACTTTTGGGGTTTCTTTTGTTTATTTGTCTTTTGTTTTGTTTGTTTGTTTAAGTCAGTTTCTAAAAGACTAACTTCACAGATTTTAAGCTGAATCAGATTTAAGTTCCTCACAGAGCAGTCACCCTGTTTATTCAGGGCTGACACATAGTGACAAATTACCAGTTGTACTGTACTTTGGAAAAAAGTTGTAAAGATCCCCACATTCTGCAGAAAGCCAAGCCAGCTGATGGTTGTACATTACCAGGATTAGGAGTCTTGAAAAGAGATCTACTGAATCTTCAATAAAGTTAACTCTAATTAAAATTGTACTGTGTGAAATGAGCTACACGATACATATATAAAAACATGCCAGGCTCTTGGTTAGAATGGAATATAGTCCAATGAAACAGCTGTCCCTTTGTGTTTTTCCAAAGACTGCTTATCAATAACTGAGGTAAATTAAGGCACATCACCCTTAACTCAGTGCCAGTAAGCCACAGGTCTTTGACATTTTAAAAGCCCAAAGTCTAGGACACACTAGAGGACTCTTCATCTGTACCACCACAGACCTCTGTATCCATACATCAACAGGCCAGAGACCTTCCTGGCCTAGTCAAACTACAACCGCAGTTAACTCCACTTCCGCACCAACAGCAATTTAGTAACCACCAGTTCAGGTATGTGCTGTAAATTGAGCTTATGCTGCATCACAAAAATAGCTAATTGAATGTTCTTTGATGAATCCATAAGAAGTGGAAGGATAAAGTATTAGAACTGGTGAGTTTCGGCAACAGAATGATGGGAAAAGAAGCAAAACAATAAAAAGGCTTGGAGCAAAAAAAAAAAAGTTGCATTATATACCAAGTTTCATCCTATATAGAAAACATTTCTTTTTCTATGCCAAAGCTTTCTTGTCTGAGTGAGTCACCTTTGAAAGTTTTAACCATGAGAGTGATATTGCTTTAGCCACCATAAATTATTTTGTGTAACATTTTTTCATATAGCATTAGAACTGCTACCTCAGTGTTTATGCTTGTTTTACTGGTATATTCTCTTATTTGAAAAGATCTTTGAAAACAAGTGTTATGCAAACCATCAAGTTCATGCTGTTTGTAATCCCTTTTCTAGTGTGGAGACTGAGTAGGCTCACTCTCTCCAAAGATGCTCCTTTAATCAAGAGGTTCATCAGTCACAGATCACAATTCAGGTACCTAACTGTACACCATTTTCCTTCAAGCTTTGGCCTGTCTCAATTTCAATCCAATCCAAGTTAGCCAATTCTTGTTTGTACACTTGGCATGCCAGTGAAGACTATCTGCCTCGCTTCTTGGGGCAAGAGGTGCCCCAAAAATAGACAGGGCCTGTCATTACTCTCAGAATCTGACAAAGCATCTTGGAATATCTCAACAGTTAGAACACATTCACTGTGCCAGACTTTTTATACTGTATATATACTTAGTCAAGACACTCATTGGAAAGGTTACAATAGTAGTTTCAAGGATACTGTTTTTCCACTTCCCTCTTTTTAGGTCCTAATCAAGTTTGTTATCTCGGGGTTTGGTAATAAATGTTGTTTTGAACAGGGCAGTGGAATTCTTGCTCCACAAGGCTAATATAACCAAAAGAATTACAGGCACCATCTCAATTTTTATTTAAAAGTATTCTGAGTACACAAGTACCTCCTTTCTGTATGAAGAGTCCAGAGGTGTGGGGTTTTTTATCTTGCAGAATTTTCAGCTGGGGAAGAAAGAGGGGGGAAAACCAAAGCTGATCATGAAACCCCAAAAGAAACATTCAAGAGCAGAGTGGTTAATGAATACACTGACATGTAAAGAACAAGCCTGAAGCTGCAAGTTTTTTATTCTGCTGCAATTTGCTAGCAGGCATTAAATATCATTTGAAGTTTTCTAGGACATTTCAGGAAAAAGTTAAGTGCTTGAGGTTCATGAGCACAAGACCAATATTAGCATGCTCAGTACCCACATGACTGCTGTCTGAAGAATCAGTTGGTCCTGAACTGAGATGAACAGAAGGGGGAAATAAAATAAATCTGTTAGCAGAAAATAAGGACTACCCGGGCAGTTACAGCAAGGTGCCACACTTCTGCTCTTCTTTCATCCTACACACAGGTGACCAGATCAGAATGCAGTCCAGTCAGTTTCCAGCAGGATAACAGGGAATAATGTAAAATTTCAGGAATACTCCTAACTGGACTGTGTTGAGGCACAGAGTCACACAGAGAAAACAAATTATCCTAGTGCCTATACTGAAAAGTACTAAAGAATGGGTTAATCATAGGCACAAGATATCAAGATTCCAGTTTAAGTATTTGCTACTGCCTCTGTAATAGTCAGTTGTAAAAAAGAACACAGTGGAATGATTGAGTTTTAAAAAAAATCTTACTCTGTAAGAAGGATAAAATTATGAGAACACCACTTTAATTTACAACTGTAAACCTGATATTAAAATGCCAAGTGTACTATGAATTGTATAAATACTTTCAGATGTTTAAAAAAGGTAGATATCCCCATATGCCCATTTCTGGGCTGTAAAACACACTCACAGTGACACTCTTTGTGTATTAGTTTGAACTACATTTTTTCACCTCATCATTAATTAAGAAACATGCCTATCAAAATCGAAAAAAGTGCAAAACTTCAGAGATGACTTCATACCTTAATTTACACCCCAATATTGCAAATTCCTCTCTGAGGCATATTCAGAGATCATGTGATCCCCAGAAATATCCTTGTAGTGGAACACTGCCCATAAAGGCAAGTCACACATCAGTACATTTTTTCTCTGCATTCCAAGTGCATTTTGCATTCTGTGGATTCCCCTCTACCTAAGGTTATGTTATGTATCTACAAACAACAGTTGTCTAGAGTCTTCCATTATTAATGCTGAAGGTCTCCTTGATTATCAACCTTCATAATATTTGTTGGATTTATTCCATTTTCTATTTCTTTCTGATGTGATACTGCTGTGACAAACAAATGGGAAGATTCCACTGGAGAATGGTGACTGACATCTGCTTTCACTAGAACTTCATAATACAGGAGATAAAAAACTGGAGTTACTATGCCAATGATCAACATAATCACTACTGCTGTCCACCATCCTATACCCCAGTCTGCTCCGTAGTAAGGATCCTTGCATTTTTTAGTTTTACCATCAGTTTCAAAACAGATCTGTTGGGCTGCTAAAGCAGAAACAACTTCATTCAGATTCTCTCTCTTTGTATCATTACACTTCACTATTTCTTCTATATCTCGATCGACTTCTTTTAAGAAGTTGCCAGCAGTCTCATTAGCAGAGAATTTATCACAAAGAGATGTTTCCTGTACTTCTGGGGAACACAGAGAAGGCCGGAGAGCAGGTCTTCCTTTTGGAGATATGTGGGTTTCAGTCAATACACTGAACTTTTTCACTGGAATTTTGATAGACCTCAGGGCAAAAAAATCTTGATCGTTGATAAGATTGTTAACTCTCTTGATATCTGCAACCTAAAAATGAAAACAAGAGCTAAAACATCATACTCTGTTGAACCGAAACTCTCTTAATAGTACTACACCCTTAAGAAATACAAGTCTTTTGTAAGGAAACCAAGATAAGACCTTTGTTTTTGGCCTACCCAAGCTGGCTCTCCTTTTCCTTATTCTTGCTCAAAATGAATACAATTTTGCTCAAATTAAGTTCAGATTTTAAATCGAAGTCTAAGGCAAGACCTTTGGTTTTTATTACTATTACTTTTTTTTTTTTTCAACTGATACCCATTCAAACAGTATGAAACCAGAAGAGGTTAAAGACCAAATCTAAACAACTTTACAGCAAGAAGGAAATTAATTATGATGCAAAAATGCCCTCACTTCAGATAAGAAGACTGAAAGTCAATTCACTATATATATTTACTTATATATATGTTCAGCTATCAGTTGGCAACTGTCTCTGTGAAATTAATGAGACTTCATCTCACTTTACTTTTAAGTTTTCAAATTATGTAAACTACTATTAATTTATAATTCAGTGAAAAACTTCTGAGTTAGGAGTTATTACAAAGTATGAGTCTGCAATTCATCCAGCCACTGGCATGTTTTTTTGCTGCTTCTGGGGGCTAAGGCAGAAAACAAGTGAAACTTTTAAACTGTCATCTACCTTACCCAAATCAGCTCTTCCTTTTATCTGTTCTTGCTCAAAATGAATCTCCTTTCACTTGCACCAAGTTCAGATTTTAAGTATAATGTGAAACATTCTGCAGGGATTTAAGTGCCCTGGGATAATCACTGGCTTCATTTTCAGATGGTAACTCCCTAACTATAGAAGGTAGTAGGTTCTGAAGCCAAGACTTGGTTAATGAGGCTAAGGTCTGTCATGATTAGGAAATAGTTATGTCAAGACTTTAATATCTAACTTCACAATGGGAGGCCCCCAATTCTATTTCTGCGTGAAGAATTAGATGACAGCATATTCTGGAGGATATACAGATTTTGAACTTGACCTCATGGCACCTGTGCACTTAGCAGTCAGTCCCACAAACACACACAGTTGACCCGTTAAAACTGGAAACATCCACCAAGACCAGTGCCACTGCCTTAATAGTACTGGCAGCAAACATTACTGGGTAGGCATGACGTTGACCAGACTAATGCAAGAACTGAGCTAGAAGTAGTGAGCACAAAGAAGGGTGCACAGGGGTGGAAAGTTCCCAAAAGTACAGCACACTCATGCTTAAAATACTAGGGCAATTTAGCAGAATTCAAAGGAAAAATACGGAGGATTTTTCCCCCCTACTTGGATGGAATTAGGACTCCACACGAACCCTTAAGAGGGTGTTCACCAACGCTCTCGTCACCCAGCCCAAAAGCGAGGATGGCACTAGATGGTACCGACCTGGAGCACAGCTTTGAATGTAACACGTACTCTGAGAGAGTGTCACAACCAAAACTATGCACTTGTTTCTCACACTTACATTAATTTTAAGGGGAAAAGCCCACGGAAGCGGAACCCTGCTCTGCAACACGAGCAATCTGACGTCATTTTCCACTTTTGAGAACGCGGCGTTTCCCACGCGCTGCTTCCGCAAGCAGCCGGCCCGGAACCGGCCCCGCGGGGCCCGCGCCGCGCTGGCACTTACCGAACAGCAGAACTGCAGCGCGATCGCGTTCAGCGTGTCCCCTTCCCGGATGTCCTTCGTCAGCAGAACGATATCATCCAGCCTGTCCCTCGACGCGCTCCGCCGGACCTTCTCCCTGCCCCGCGGCCGCAGTTCCGACACCTCGCCCTCCTCCTCGGGCCCCTCGCTCTCCGCGCTCACGAAGGGGTACAGGTGACCGCCGGCGAGCGGCTGCGCCACGGCGGGCGGCTGCGGGCCGCTGCCGGCGCCTCTGCCTGCGCCTCTGCCGGCCATGCTCCGCGGGTGGCCCTGTGGAGCGGACCGCAGGCGTGGCGCCCTCCGCGGGGAGCCCCACGCCGGCCCCTCCTCCTCGCCCACGCCCAGCTCCCTCCCGACGCAGCAACCGCCGGCCACGCCGCCGCGGGGAGGTGAGAGCAGAGCACTGCACTCCTGCCCTGCCCTGCCCTACCCGGCCGGGCCCGCCCCGCCGCCCCGCTCCGCCCCGGGCCGCGTCTCTACTTGTACCCGCTCCGCATGGGACCCGCCGCGATGGCGGCCGTGCCGCCACGTCCGCAGCGCCGCCACGCCCAGGCGGCGGCCGCGCGCAGCCCCGAGGGCGGAGGTGGCGGGAGGCGGCCCCGGGGCTCGGCCGTGGGGAGTCCTGGCACCGAGCCGCTCCCGACCGCTCCGGCACTGCCCGGTATTCCTCCGCCCCGCCCCGCGCCGCTCCGCCGCGGCCCAGAGTGCGCGGTGTCTGAGCCGCTCGGCGTTGGAGGCCGAAGCGCGGGGCCGGCGCTGCCGGGCGAGAAAGTGCTTCACCCCCGCCTTTCTCCCGAGCCGCCCGTGTGCTCTTGCTGGTCCTCCTGGAGAAGTGGAGTCTGCTCAGATAAACTAAGTTGCTGTGTGTTTGGATCAGCGAGGGTGTTATTCTGAGACGCTTTTTGCCTAGCCTTCGCAGCTGCTCTCCACGTTCTGTATCTTAGTCCCGCCTGGCTCTTACCACCTTCCTGCGCACTCAGAAGCTGCCAGGCAGTTTCTTTATATTACCTTCACACCGGTCCCCTCAGGACTAGTGCTGCAGAGGTACAGAACTACAGCCCGCGCTGATCATTCTCACAAGAGAGGTACCACAAATTAAACCCTGAAGATATTTCAACTTTTGTTCCTTCCCTAGTAGAATCGGTTTTACTCAGCAGCTTTTGGGGTGCTGAGGCAAAAGGCGGATATCCTAGTCTGACTGTTAAATTTAATCTAATGTATCTTTCTCCTGACACAGCCTTAGGGGGATGTTTTGGATTACAGCAGGAGCAAGAACAGTATCCTTAAAAAACCTTGACAGCTCTAAGGTTAGGCTAAATATTTCGGGGAAAAAAAAAAAAAAAAAGTTGAAGACCAATGTGTTTGTAGGTCTGGTTCCTAAACAGATTAATCTTAAGGTAATTTTAAAATAGGGTGGCATTTTTCCATTTGTTTTTGAGCCTTGCTATACAATGTTTCCAGACTTTCCAAAACAACCGAAGTGGTTACAAATGTGCTTGACATTGAATAAGACAGGTTTTTTTGGTTTTGTTTTTTTGGTTTTTTATGGCTTTACTTTTGAAAACTAGATGACTTGAGCCTGAAGACATAAAAATAAGAGCTAACAATTCTGTTGCTTTATGAAGTGTCACATCCACGCCTACAGAAGCTTTATTGAAGCCTCATTTCCAGATACTGTAAAACAAACTGTGAAGGTACATTGAATTCTTGTGCCTCAGCCTATTTTATATATATATATATATGCGTGTGTGTGTGCATATATGCATGTATGTGTGTGTATATATATATCACACACATACATATATTTATCTGTATCTACCTTAAAATAGTATTCCATATGGATCAGTTAAAATAAAGGTATTCCCAAGATTGTCTAGGTACTCCCTAGCCAAATGGCATCAACAAGAACAGTACATTTCTCTCAAGAGCATGGAGGTTTGCCTGAAAGAATAGAAATTTTCTCAGGTACAGAAGTCAGCACAAAATGACAAGCTGGCTATTTCATGCAGGTCTGATCACTGTCCTTTGTGAAGAAGCATGGAATAGTACTAGCATTTAGCTGTGATTTCGTTCCTGCAGGAATTTTGGCCTACTTTGTTGATGCTAATTTTCAGGCTTCCTTATTCTGCATTTGTTAAAATAGCCCAGTGTCGCTAGAGGACACAGCCAAGTTCAGGGCAAAAAGAAAGGAAGTTTATTTACTTGACCTCGCTTATATAGTTTCTGGACAATGACCAGGGATTGGAGAATAATTGGCTGCCACCCCTCCACCCCACTGGCCAGACTAGCAGCCCATCAATTGTCCCTCCTCAGAGAGGAATGTGAAAACAATCACTTTGTTTATATTACAATCCATGAGAAGCTCCACTACAAATATGTAAACAAATCAGAAGGCTAAAACTTAAGGTAACAGCCCAGTGGATACCTAGTGTAGTTAAAATTTCCTCAAACCAAAGATTCTTACAAGTCCAGGCACTTTCTAAACCATTTAGTAGCCTAGCTAAGGGTATTTTCTTGATGCTTGGACCTACATAACATTTTCCTTGCTGGCTGTTTCAGGTGTAATTAATTGTGAACAGTGTGGTTCCTCCAAGACAGGCAATGTCTTCTTTCTTAGCATCTTCCCAATCAAAGCGTGCTCAGAAATAAGCTTTCTATTTTTATCATGGGTCAGAAGCACATCTTGTGCTGATTAACACAGCTGCACTGAAGGCTTAGATACAGCCTCACATAGAGGCCACTATCCAGCAATGACAAGTTTGAATTGTCAGATTACATGACAAATGTGTGAACGTATTTTAGGAGTCCCAGAATGATTTTATGTCTTTCTGGGGATGCCAGATGTGAGGAGAAAGACCCTTCCACAACTGTATTTCTGGAAAGAGCAATGTTGAAGATGACAAAATTGAATGAGTTTCCTGTAAACAAAGTTTTTCTTGTGGGATCTCAAACTGAAGAAAATTAATTTTAACTTAGTGATTTAGGATTTCATCTATTAAGAATGCCATGTCTGGCAAGGAATATTTGCAGCACCACGCAGTTCTGGGGTTTTGTTGTTGTTGGGGTTTTTTTTGTTTGTTTGTTTTGTTTTGTTTCATTTTTTAAGAAGGCTTTCAGTAATAGAAGTGAAGTAACTGCAGTTATCTGTAGCTGGGAAACTGATGACTCAGACCCTATTCATGCATTTGAAAGACTTTTATGAAACTCATCAGAGCCGTGGATCTGTAGAGGAATTTGAAGTCAGACTTCATACACAAGGATTCCTGCAATGGTGTCTAATGATTGTACCATAGCACACCACTAATGGAATACCCTTTTGGAGGTTTTCTTTAATCTTGGGGTGGTTAATCTACAGCAAAGATCAGGAATAGGGAATTTCACCATTTCTTGTATCTACAGAGGTGTATCATCAGGTTAAAAAAGAACTGCTGAAGCAGCACTCTGCCTTAGAAGGGGAAAGAAAGTATGGGAGTTTGCTTTGACCTTGCTACACCCCAGTGTGTAACCATTTGTAACTGGTGACATTTTCCCATCAATAACAAAAGGGTATATTCCAAACTCGATGAGCAAGACTAGAGCTGCATAGCTCCCATGAATGCTAATAGGAATACAGCCTTTCTTTATTCCCATGTAAGTTACTTTGCATATCCTAATAGTACATTCTCAATGAGCAGCAGGGTCAGTGTTAATCACACCATGGCATTCCAGCAGCATCTGCATGGATCTGTACCACATTCCTCTTGGTCATGTTATTTCTTGTGTGGCCTGATCAGAGTTAGGAAGTTAAGTATACATGTAGAAATATTAGGAAGATCTTAAGAAATTATTAGAAAGGAGTTATAATGAAGTTGTAGAAGGGTTGATATAACTTGTTAGTAATTTTTTATTAAAATCCCAAACATATTCTTTCCATCTCGAAGTTACCCCCTGTCATGTGCTGCCACTGTTTTTGTAAGTCATTCTATGATTTGGTACCACCAGTCTAGATTTGCATTTAGATAGCTAGTTAAAGTGTCTAAATGTATGTTGACTTGCTTGAATGACATGATAAATTATGACTCATTAAGAGATTCACAGAGAAATTATATACAGCCTTTGTCTGCCTCTGCTTCCCTGCTTGCTAATTGGGAATAGTAGAAAAATTGTAGGAAATAGTAATGTTAAGGTAGCTCTGCAACTGCAGTAAACACCAGAGGAAGTTATTAAGATATGTCCATAAGATGCAATAAGAGGAATTTCTTAAGATCTCTATAAAAGCATGCAGAAGCAAATTATGCTAAATCTACAGACACTGCATAGGCTGTTCTCCAGTGGAAATATTTGCATGTATACATTCAGCAATTATTATAGAATCATTTAAGTTGGAAAAGACCCTTAATATCACTAAGTCCAACCATTCATCCTCAAAACTACCACACACCCTTTTTAGTTAGCAAGGCTCCGACAACAAAAAAGGGTTAAAAATAACCAGAGAATTTAATTGTTTAATTTATTATTGTTATGGTTTAAGTGACAGTAAATTAAAACAAACAAACAAAAAACCCACAAAACACAAAACAAAGAAAAACAAACAAACAAAACAAACCAAACAAAAACCCCCCAGTGGATCAAGACTGTATTTTCCCTATGCAATATTTTACATATTTGCTGTTCCCCTTTGGTTACTTGACAGGAATCAGTAAGTTTTTAAATTAATTGTATTAATTTAAAATTAATTTAATTTAATTCATAATAGAAATATGCTATGTGCCTTCCACAATGCAGCCAGTAGGGTGCATTGACTGTTTGATGTTTTATTTTCAAAAACTGTAAATAACTGAATATTTGTTTCTGACTTACTGCTTAAGTACCCTCTGAATAAGAAAATTTATCAGGCAGTCCATTCAGTTATGGTAAAAAGTATGGAAAAATGCAGTATAGTTTCTTGAAAATTTCTTTCAAATTGTTCACGGATGGATTTTGATATTAGATTTGAAATTCCTATCTATTGATGAATAACTATTTTGGTAGTGTAATAATTGAAATTATTTTTGCGGTGGGTTGTGGTGGGATTTTTTGGTTTGTTTGTTTGGTTGGGTTTTTTTTTTGTTTTTTGGGTTTTTTTTTTTGTTGTTGTTGGTTGGTTGGTTGGTTGGTTGGTTTGGTTTTGACTTTTGATTATTTGCTGTAATGATTATCATAGATTCTTTCTAATTTTTAATGGATGCCTGTAAAAAATTCAATCAACAGTGGTTACTATTTCATATGTTTTCCCTGAGTAAAGTAAGGAAACTTTTCAGTATTTATCGTGGTTTTGTCTGAGGGAATATTTGCACTGTCCTCAAGTCATCTCATATGTTTTCAATTTATCAAGCATTCAGAATTTGTTGGCTTTTGTTTTCTGCTTTCTCTAGGTCTCAGTTTTGGGGAATTTGATTTATTTAGATCCTCTTTGGGTTTCAGCATTGTTTTAAAATGCAGAAACCAGGATTTATGCAATTTCAAATATCCATCCCCTTAGTGCCATGTAGAAAAGTAATTCCATCACCTCAACTACTTGTCACTAATCTGCTGTGGATGTATCTGAGGATGTTTGTTTTCTCTTTCCCAGTCACAGAATCACATTGGACACTTACGGTGACCTGCTTCTCTGCTTGGGTTTCTTCAGATGAAAATGATTCAGAAACCCTTTATTTTAGCTTTGAAAGTATTCAGCAGTGTTAATATGACTTGTCTTGATGGAACCAACTTAACCAGGTGAGTTGTATTACTGTGGTACTCTCATTGCCTTTCCACTAATGTTGACATCATAAACAGTGTTTTGTATTTACAGGGAGTATGTGTTGATGAGATCTATTTTTAACCCTTGTTGAACTACATAATACAAATATTTTCACGTTTTCATAATGAAATTTTGTGATGGTGACAAAAGATACTTGAGTCTCCACATCTTCCTCTCTTGCAGTTATTTTTGGTGATCAGTGTGATTTGTCCTAAGAGCCACACCAGGTAAGAATTACAGGAGGAGTGGAAAAGCTCTGATGACTGCAACTGACTTTGGTACACATTGGCATAAAAAAGGTACAAAATGCTGCTGGATCCTGGGCCAGTGGGGCAAACCTAAGGCTGCTGTCAGCTTCTGTGTGGATCCCCCTCCAGCAGGGATGCCTGCAGGGTACATCTAGCCTGAAGGAAGGGGATATTCACTTTTGGATGGGTGAGTAAAAGCAGTAAGATCCGGTCACAAATGGAGATAAAATCCTAAAGTAGCTCCATAAGTGCATTGTTGCTTTGTAACTATGCATTCGGTAAGGCCAAAGCCTGTAAACCTATATCTTTCTGAGCTTGCTGATATTACAACCCTTTAAACCTGCTTATATTATATACCATATTGACAAAAAGTTGTATCTTAATTGATACAGAATTTCCTCACTCACAAATTTCTACAGTGGATGTATTCTATATTGGTACATTGTTACCTACAGCTACAGCTGAAAAAAGCTTTCTCTGGAAAACTGTCCTTTGATGTCATTCCGCTGAGTGGGAAAGTGCCCTCATACTGGCCTCGGTACCCCTGCAATCCTGTCAGCTCTGCAGCTGCCTCTGCTGTTCCTACCATGTGAACAGAGGCCTATAGGCAAGGAAGAGTGTTCTCTGAAATATCCTAGCATTACTTTTGTCCTTTGTTTTAAGCTGCTTTTGGCTGGAATAGTGATATATGCTGAGCAGCCTTTTTTCAAAGGAGAGGGAATAGTAGAAGGGAGTGCTAGCAGGACCTGGGAGGCTGTCTCATGGTAAACTGTCTCATTCAGAGTAATGAAAAATCTTTTATATAGAAACAGGTGTGACATCTCCAGCCTGCTATATTGACAAATATTTGAACTCTGTGTTTAATGTGCCTTCAATTTTCATATATATAAGGACATGGGAATGTAAATGAAACTGATGGATTAATACTCTCTGCTCCTGATATTAGTAATAAGTAATAATATTGTAGTTGTAAACATCTTACTATGTTTTCTTTCAAATTTTCAATATAAAATTGATCACAACAAAAATATATATAGCTATTTGTAATCTCAAATACTTATCAGTATACTGCTTAAAAAATGGTTGGTTTTCATACAAAACATGTTTATTTCAATTTTACCTCTGTTGTTTTTAGATAAGTATGGTGTATTTTAACACATATGAAAGTACTTGTAAAATAAATCATCCCATTCAATTTTTTAAAGCACTTAACATATGATTACAAATATTCAGTTTATATCAAATACGAGAATGATCTAGTAGAAACAGACTCTTTGAAGGGAGCATTTTCATGAATTTTAAAATAGATTCCTCTTACATTGTTTTCTTCCAACTTTTTTCTTTCTGTTTGATTCAGCTTCTATACGGGACAGCAAAACACGTCAGAAACCTTTAAGTTCTTTCAGAGAGTATCAGGCATGGGAATGCAAATGCGTTACCAGTAATCTTCATCAGGAGAGACAGTAACATAGGCCACATGGCATCACTAAAGTGTTTACAAGGTATTAATATGTCTACAGTGACAAGTTGTGTTCAGTGGGAAGCAACAAGGAGTTTGTTTTATTAGTTTTCCTCCTCCCTCAGGTAATAAATCTTAAAAGCTTCAATATTTATTCAATGAAATGAATGGTTGAATCGTTCTGGAGAGGGTCTGACAAGTGAACAAATGCTTCCATGGTTACATTGAGCTATGTGGTATGGTTACTGAGCTTTGCTAGTTTCCTCCCTCTGCCACTGAAGTAAAATAACAAGCCACAGGGAAGCACCACACATGGTGAGCTTAAACTAGAAACAACTTTAAAAGATCGAGTTAGCTGATCTTATACAGATTTTAAACAATATGGGGTTTATTATTTTGTACTCTCTGCCCTAAACATGCGTTTCAGTAGTTTCTCCTTCATATATCACTTTCCCATGGAATGTTTTATTTCTTGTCTGAACAACCTCTCTTTTCAATTTGGAATACCATAAATTAAAAGACCATGTGAAAATGTGTTTCATAGCACTGTTACATGACTTATGTTTTTGTAGGAATATTTATATATTAAATGGTGTGTCTGCATCAATGTGGGCATCTGCAATACCTAGACAACAAATAACACATCATGTCTATAACTTTCACATGTAGTTACTTTAGGAGGCTTTGCAGTATAAACATAATTAAGTGGTTTTATTTTTAATCTGCTTGCATTTGAGTTACTCAAATTTTAGGTGTCACAGGGAATAAATTATTAAAAATGCATAACATTGTAGAAAAAAGCAACACATGACAATGACATACAACTATTTCATTAGAAATAACATTAAAAATGTTGCAGATCAAGCATTATATTAGTAGAAAGAAATCCTGAATGTCTTCAAAGCACAAAGTGTAAATGAAATGAAAAACAGATGTACTGACAATAGTTACATTTTTTCCCTTAGAGACCAACTCCAAAATAAGCACATTTTCCTCTGTATTAGCACTGTTCTGTTGTTTTCTCCTCTGTGTGCTTGACAGTCCTCAGAAACAGCATCTCAGCATCAGAATGCTAAATTGCTTCAGTGCCTCTTTCTAGAGTCAAGTATGAATGCCAGGATTCCACACAGCCAGGAAAATAAATTCATAAACATGGAAGATAGTGACTCCTGGGACAAAAATCTTGGTCTTAAAGCTTTCCATTGAAAGTTTGTATTTGTTGTAGGTACTTAATTTCACAGTTACTCAAGTAATTTGTCTTTGATCTTGAGGGGGGTGAGGTTATCAATTAGAAAACATTTCAACATTTCACTTAAAAAAGAAGAGTCAATTCTTAACTTGAAAAACATAGGGGATTTTGTGTCTCCAAAAACATAGGGGATTTTGTGTCTCCAAGTAGTTTCCAAACAGAATGCCAAGTTGTGAGTTGGGAAAGCAAATTAAGTTGTATGCAGCATCTGGAATCTTCTTGCTTTTATCTTTAAATAGTCTTTGAGGACTTTGAAATTAAGAGCAAATTAGATGCAAGAGATTATGGAGAGGTTTTAATATATATATTACATCTTACCTTCAGAAAAATGGGCTTTTGGTAGCCATTCTATTTGAATTTACAGTCTAGTGCTTGGCATGCTCAGAAGTTGTGTGTTTTGATGGATATTTTATGAGAAAACAACTTATTTGCTGGATAGGTTCTACATTGTCAGTGACATGCTGCAAACGAAGAGCTGAACACACTTGAAGAAACAAGACTTTATTTAGCAACAGTAACTGCAAAATAGTAGCAGCAGGCAGCTCTTGACAAATTCTTATCTCGCTGTTTCTCCCTGTGGCACGAGCCAGTAAACATACACTGTGGTTTGAAATGAGCTATGTAACATTGCAAGACCAAACCAACCCTTCACAATGACATTCTCCTTGCATCATTAGAGTGACACAAAATTACCTAAATTGTCTCAAAATGGCATGATGGAGCTTGATCACCCAAATCTAAGATGCACTAAGTTGCAACAAAGCAGTTGTTTTCTCATAAATTGTTTATTTTTAGTTCCGTTTAATGTATTTAAATTAATATTTTTAAAAAGCAATGTCACTTTTTGTGGAAGTCTTGTCAAATGAGAGTTCATTAATCAAAAATTATGATTATATGGATAGTGTTTCTGCTGTAATGCCTGTTAAAATATAGCAGCCTTTAATGAGGAGATGCTAGGAACCATTTACTTTTTCCTAATAATAGGAATAATTCAATTTTTGTTATAAGTTCTTTTAAAATGTTAACATCAGCCTGCTTTAGCTGCATGCAAGAAAGGAGCTCTACCATAAAAAGTAACCTTTACAAAATTGATCATTGGAAGCATATACAAATTAATGTTTGTCCATTGAAAAAGAGCACAATGGGCTTGGAAGTTCTCATTTTTCAGTTTCTTAAATCCTGGACATTTTTATAAAATAGAAGATTGAAGTCTGATTTTACCTACATATGTCTGCACATGAACTAGTCTGGCATAAACCGCTCAGTCGGAAGCATAATACTCAAATTTTTTCATTCCGTCTTCTCAGTTTACGAGCATTGTTTGCATTTGTCTATTTTTTTCTCCTTCCTGCATGTGTTTGTTTATTCATCAGGAACCTATGCAGTAAAATCAAGATTATAATATTAAAGCATTTCCAGCCCAACAAAAGGATGTGGTAAATTTCAGTAAAAAGAGCAGTATAAGTGCTTGGCATCAGGTGACATTTGGCAGTGGTTGTGCATTTCTCTGGCATGGGGTAGCTGGATAGGAGTCTCCAGAGAGTGCAGGTGGAACAACCAAAAAGTGATCAGAAACCTAATTTCACATTTTGAAGAAGAGACAACCTAGCTGTGATCCTAAGCTGCTATGGGATAGCAGCTCAGAAACCTGCTAGTACAGACTAGTCAGGCTGTGAGATAAATGCACCCCTTTGGTATAAGTTTTGTTCGGTTTTGCCCTCTTCTGAGGCCTGACTTAGCGTAAAATACTATGCTACTAAAGTAATGTTCTATATTTCTGGCTGCTGTTTCTTTCAATACTTCCAGTTGTGGTCCCTGGTGTGAATCACACTAAATAATAAGAGAGAAAAGGGGAATGCAACCTAGATGTAGTAAAACAAACAAACATCTGTACAGAAACAAAAATCAAGCTACAGCTGCACATGCACAGGGAAGGATATTAGTGCTTGTGGCCGTCTCTAGCCTGCTCTGTCTTGCAAAAATGCTCAGCATCATGGACCATCATTCAAAGAAAATCCACTCAAAAAAGCTCCCCCCCCCCCAAAAAAAAACAAAACAAAACAAAACAGAAAACAGAAGAAAAAACCAAAACAACTGACCAACCAAAAAACCAACCAACCCACAAAACAAAAACAAAACAAATCAAACAAAAATCCAGACAAACAAACAAACAAAAAAAACACAAAAAACCCCAAACCAAAACAACCAACAGCTGACTACCAAGACCAAGTGAATTTCTTGTAGGAAGATACTTTATATCTTGTGATTGGTCTATGAAGAAAGGAGCAAGATCAGCTTCAGTGTCTGCCTATAGCTGGTGGATGTTAACTATTTTTGAAGTGCATCATATTGGAGAGATTGATTTATATGTAAGAGGCAAAAATAACTTGTCTGTTATATCATGCCAAAACACTGATCTATGAAAGAGCTATGCACATGCTTATTGTTCCTCATTCTGAGCAGCTGAGCCTGCTTCAGCTAAAGCACCAGAAAAGGTGATAGATAAACCTAGATGCCTGTGCAGGACCAAAATTTTTTGAATCTCTTTGTTTGGTACTTGCATCCAAATAAGTGCTTAGCCCAGAATTCTGAACTTTGGATGTTGCAAGTGAAAACAAAGGTGAATTTTAGTGGCATTTATGAATAGATATTTTATTATAGCATTTATTTTTGATTTCTGGTATTTGTAGATTAAGCTTTCAGTACCTCACTGAAAATCAAATGCACTGATGTAACACAAAAATTTTCCTTAATAGAAACAAAAATGTGAAGAAAATAGACATGCCTGAAAAACCTTTGTTAGATTTTTTTTCCTCTTGCTCCTTTAAGTCATATGTTCTTTCTCAAGGATTTGTTTCTTCTTCTAACTCCCTCTTCTGTGGTCTTTCGTAAGATGCCAATGAAGGGAAAAGGCAAGGTTTCAAAACAAACAAACAAAAGGGAGTCCATTGTTTCTGGTGCTTTTAGTATTTGTTTACTTGCAGCAGAGCCATTTTTTGCTTAGAGAGTTTCAATGATTTCAAAACAAAAGATATCCAAACAAACAAAGAAGTGAGGGGTGTGCTTAATACACCTTATTTACTGCTTTTATTGAAAAGAGAAGTTAAGGCTGACCTGGAGGCATAGTTCTGTGCAATGCCAGATCTGTTTTAAGTCCAATACCAGTCCTGATTGTTTGTCTCTGACATTTGTAAGGGTTGGGAATGCAATGTGGGCTGCATGCTGACTTGTTAAAAGTGTATGTGGAATGTTTGATATAAATCATAATCAGCCTTCAGCTGCTTGACAACCATCACTGATAAAATCCTGTGGGAGCTTCCTCTCATCCTCAAGTGTAACAAAAGGAAGCACAAATCTCTCGAGTGGTATGATGAAAATGAAAAAAAGTAATCAGGAAATCCTCATGGTTTGAGAGGAAACGTGAAGTACTACGTGTTGAGTCAGAGAGCACAGCAAAAAGTACAGTCATTTTGGATCTGAATGTAGTTTTGTGGAAAGAGCCCATGAGAATAACCATGTGAATTACTGAGGCCAAGTCTGAGTTCTCACTCTTCCTTAGTTTTCTAGCTCAGTAATTAGCAATGTTTAATGTGCTCAAGTCTTCTGTAATTGAGAACTAATGACTGCCAAGGCAGCCCCTCTGATAGCTGGTGGGAGGCGAGCTTTGTACAGAAACAGGATGAAAAGAGGGAAACATAAAGTATAAGCTGAAACAAGCAGAATAAAAGATAAAAATAATCTTAAACCTTTAGTATTCTTTCGGCCGGTTGATCCAAATAGGAAAAACAATATGGTATCTACATTTTGAAGCTGAAATATAATAAAAGTATGGTATTGAGAAACATGCTATTTATCTCTCATGCTCATACATTAAGTTCTGCCTGATGCCAAATTCTGCACTAATTGTAATGCCCTTTAAGGGAATGCTTCTTGGTTGTGTGATGGTGGTGTTTTTTTTTTTTTTTTTTTTTTTTTTTTTTTTTTTTTTTTTTTTTTTTTTTTTTTTTTTTTTTTTTTGTGTGTGTGTGTGTGTGTGTGTGTGTGTGTGTGTGTGGTTTTTTTGTTTGTTTGTTTGTTTGTTTGGTTTTTTTTTCTTTTTGACAGATAAAATGGTGCTGGTGCATGTGGATTATGCATAATAAAGTATTGATCAAAAATATGTTCACATATAAACCCAGGTGAACTAGTGCAATAAGTGATTAAACATATAAAACAGTGTCTTGGCGTCTTGTCTTATCAAACAGAACAACCTGAATTCCTTTTACAAGCATAGTTGTTTAGATGAAAAAAATACACTTGAGGTTTTTTTAAAAAAGAGAATTTTTATAATGTTTGGTGAATCATCCCAGTATTTCCTCCGCTCCTACACTCCTAAGAACTGGACTTTGTTCTGATCATTAATGTCTACTTTTCCATATGCATATTAGATTATTTATGCCTTTATCAGTTATACTGCAAATTTTTATTTGTCAACATTGATTTTCTCTGTAGCTATATACAGAGTATATAGAGAGATTCTTCTTACCTAACAAAGCTAGGTGGTAATCTGAAGTTACTATTTGGACCCTCTCTTTGTTCAGGGGAGGGAAATAACCACCTCTTAAAAGCAGTTTATCCTATTCTGCTGTGAGTCCACACTAGAGTGGATGGCTTGTTAGGTGGAATGCTTCTGCATTAAAACATCATTTTTTATAAGCAAAATTCTTCTTAGTAAAATGCCTATAACTAAGTAATTTTTCTAACATTTCATCATTCTCTAGCATCTTCTTTGCCTTTCCGTGTTTGTTTACATTATTCCCAAATCATCATAACTCAGTACAGATTGATGTAGCGACCAGGCTAATGTCATCAGAAGGCATAGAGTGTTCTAGATTGTGTGTTGGTTTTGTCTGAATACTTCTGTGCTCTATTTATTCCTTCTATCCTTTATTGGATAAGAAGAAGTTTTAATACTTATTTGCTATTAAGTTGGAGAATTTGGGGGCCAACACTGACAAGATCTGAGCATTGTCTTTGTGTCTTTCTTGTGGCTCAGGATTTGGTCGGGATGGTAGTGACAGTTAAATGTGAATTTGATATTAGCTAGAGTCTGGAATGCTTCATCTAGGATTGGAAATTGTTTCTTTAACAGAGAATTGTTTCTTCATACAGAGCACCAAATAGCTGTGAATTAACATGAGCTGAATGTTCGGGTGCCACCAAGGACTTGAATCCAAAATCTGTCATAATCCAATAATAAAACCTGTCAGTTTAGCAGTGCAGAGTAGTACAACAGTGCAGTCCAGGCTGAGTGGAAGACCTGCCAAGGCGCTGGCGGGAGGGGCTGGCTTTATCTCAACTACGGCAGTGTAGTGGCAACTGCTCGGCTTTGAAAAAATTTTGTCCTCTTCCATCCCACCCCCTTTTATCTCCACAGCAGTGGAAAGGCAGCAGCAGTCAGGAGAGGGAGGAGAGTGCTGGACGCTGCGCAGAACAGAGGGAGGAGTAGGAGACGGGAATGCATAATGCGTGAGTGACAGAGGGCGCGCAGGCGGCTGGCGGAGTCCAGAGGACGCGGATGTTCCTGTCCCAGGGTCCAGGTGCGTTTGTTGTCCCTCTCTCTGAGGCAGGAGTTGCTTTGGAAGCATCCTGTATCAGCGGCAGAGATGTTCCCCGTCCAGCCCAATGTTCTGCAGACAGCACCTGTTGAGGCAGGGACGGGCTTTAGCAGCGGCAGACGCTGAGCCTGTCGCTCATCCATGAAGGGCTGCTGCAGGGTGACAGTCTGCTAAGGTTTCTGTTGTTCCAGCAGCTTCTCTTTCTACTCGGTAAAGCCGGGCAGGTGGAGACAGTTGTCTTTCCAACGGAAAATCCTGTTGTCAAGGGACGCTATCAGGATGCAGCTCAGTCTGAAGCCGACAATTTTTGACTCTCAAAAAAGAAAAAAACGTTGGCATTTTAAATTAGGTGGAAATAGAAGGGGAGGAGCTGCCTATGCACTGTATTTTAAAGGAGAGCGAGTTGAAAGTAAAAATTAATTTTTCAAATCACTATCTAATAAGGAATGAGTTTTAAACAATAATTATTATATGACATGTAAGTGATTACAATTAGAAATACTGCTTCTGCTTCTTGCTTTTGATGTGTTGATTTTATATAAGACATTGCATAATTCATTCTTGCTAACCCAGATAAAGTTAAGATCAAATATATATGGAACTGCTTGCCAAAAGTCGGTTATTGTTTTTTAATAAGTCTGTAATTGTTTTATATTGCAGATGTGAAATAACATGTGATTTAAAAAAAATCTTATTCTTTATGTAGAATCCAGAAGTGTTTCCTTTTTTTTTTTTTTTTTTTTTTTTTTTTTTTTTTTGATAGTACTTTACACATGTTTTCTAGAATAGGTCTTTCAGTTATGTACTAAGTATTTTGGGACTCTGCCATGAGGGCAGTTTAACAGCTGAAGGTAGAATGGGATATATTTAATTTATCTGTCCCTTAAGCCTAGAACAAGCTTCTCCTACTAAACAGATTTCAGGATTTCCATGCTGAAAGATTGAAAAGAACCAGATTCCTGAGGAAATCAAATAATTTGAGGCATAATAGATTTAGAATTAGGCAAATATTTAATAATATAGGCACTACCACATTTCAAGGGTATACAATTTCTAATTGGTGGTTATTATTGTTATTTATGTTTTTATTGGTTTTTAAAGCACAGTTTTTTGCTTTAGCAGTTTTTTAATGCACTTGTTATTTTAATAGCTTTAGATGAAGAAATCAATGATGTTTACTAAATTTACATCTGAGCGAATGAATTAACTCTGATTATGGGAGCACATGCTTATTAGATGGTAAGCATGGTCTGTGTCCTGGACACATGAAAATCAATGGGTAAAAATGGTATCTGTTTTTGTGAAGACTAGTGCTGGGCAGCTTATCTGTGCCGTCAGCATTTTTAAGGTTGGAAAACAATTCTTGATGAGTTTCAAATTTTTGGTGCCAGAGAATGAGATTGATCCTCCTGCATTCAAATCTACTGTGCAATTCTTCCCTGAGAAATTGTTGTGAGCTTTATTTGAAAGAAATTTTCAGAATTGGGTCTAAATCATAGCCTGTATTAAAATCTCTACTACCCACGGAATTTTGTTATTTCAGCTCATTATTATCTTCAAGGGGTTTTTATTTGCTTTGGAATTCCTTTTAAAAAAAAAGAATAGGGTGCTTAAATCTACAAATGCTTACATGAATATTTTAATTAGCCCATAAATATGATGACTGAAATTAAGGTATTGAAAAAGCTATGAAAGTATATTCTTTTAGCTGTGTAACACTAAAGGAGAATACCACTACAGAGGTCTTTGACGATCTCATTCATTGGGCAGCAGTGATTTATAGCAATTTGTGAGAAAAATATTGATGACCTACAAATCACCTTTGATATTGTTACACAGTTACCATAGTTGTTCAGTACTGTCACATGGTAACAATGAGGGGATTTTTAATAAGCATGGTTTTTAAAGTGGCCTATAAACTTAACAGAACTTTAATTTTAGAATGTTTCATTGAAAAATTGGAAAAATATATTCTTGCGTCACAGTTTGAAGAATGAGAGATGTAAAATTTGTCTCAGCTATATCTGAAGTGTTTTAGTCCAAAATGTTTTTAAAAGCATTGGAACAGTAAAATTTATGTATGATTCTTGCTATTATTTGAGAGAGGGTATCTGATGCAATTTAGCTAAATTTTATTTCTGAATAATTCCAACCTCTTCCAGGGTGTTCCTGGTATTGGGTCAATTTAGTTGTTCACTAAGAAAAACAAAAATGTAGGTATGCAAAAGTAAATAAAAAGAATCTGCTGAAATTATTTGTTCATGGACTATTAGGTCTTGACCTTCTAAAAATTTTATGACATATATAATTATTTTTAAATGTGTAATCCTCTTGATCAGCTGTACTCATTTGTGGAAATTGTGCTTGCTTTTCAACTCTACAAGACTGGCCAATTAACGTATGGCAAATTTTGTATATACACGTGAATATAACTGTTCTTTTCTTCTGCAGAAATTAGCATACATGTGTCTAAATGCGTCTCTCAATATGTATTATGAGTCTGGTGCTCTATAGTATCTCCATCATCAAATTGAACTTTACAAAGCGACTGCCATCAGTTGTAAGCATTGTCATAGTTCCACAATTTCAAGAATTATGTCTGTCTAATAGGAGTTACATTACTATTTCATAAGGAGAGGGAAAAAAAAAAAAAAAAAAAGAGATTGACAGAGGAAAACAACATTATTTTATTCAGGAAAAAGAAACGCTAAATCACAAACGATTTCACAAATTTCTGCGAAGTCTCACTTGCTTAAGTCACTTTTTCGGTAAAAAAATTCACTGGGAAATGCTTTATGTAAATAATCACTTCCAAGATTTAGCTTACTCTATGTATGAGAACTTGAGGCAGTTTGCAGAAAGAATTTTCAAACTGTAAGTTCTGAAATATGCCTCAAATATGAAAAAAAAAAAACCTTTCATAGTTTGGCTAATGAGTGTTTTCTATAAAACTAAAGTTGTTGTAGTTTCTTGTACTTAATTTGTAAATGTGAATGAAGCTTGCAGTTAAGTATGCTGGTACTTACTGAAACACAGGCATATTTGACAAATTAGGTTTATCTGGTGAAATTAAACAACAGAGAAGATTCTTTGCATGTTTATCACAGTTTTTGTGTTTGTGGATTTTTTATCAGGACAGAGGTTTCTCTAGAATGTAACAGCAATATATGGGGTTTTTTATACCATGAATTTTGTTTATCTAATCTTGTATCTTGTATGAACTCATTATATTAAAATACAGTTATGTCTTCCATTTTCTGATGGCAAAGGAAACTTAGTCACTTATCCTGGACTGGTCCAATATGTTACCGCTCTGAATTGTTTCAAGCTTTGCTTCATTAAGGATTTAACATGGCCTTAATTCAGCCATCTGTTATGGGTTTGGCAGGCCAACAGATCTGAGGTATTGGTAAGGGCTTTAGAAATTTCCCACATTTTTAAAGGTTAGGAAAAGAGCTACCTTTATGAACAGATTTTGAGTAATTCTCAGCAAGACAATGGTGCAGAAGTGGGATAAAAAATGCTTGTCATTCTCTGAAGCTCAGGGTCCCCTGTCTGCCTTTAGCTTTGCTGAATGGCAATTAGCATTTCAACCAGCCAATTTGGTTACATGCAATGAAGTACTTGGGTGTGTAATTTGCTGCTTTTGGCTTGGTGCTGTTGAGAACTAGCTTTGTGTAATCCTCTCAAAGCACCTTTCTTTCCAGCATAGTTATTGTTGCTGGTCTTAAATAACTAATCAACAAAGAAGTTTCCTTGTCTTGGACTGCAGGGCGCCTTAGAAGAATGAAAAGAAATACCCAGTTAATAAGGGAATGATTATAATTATTAAATAGTGATTATTAAATTGTGACATGGGTTAAAAGTTTTAGAAAGCCAAGCAAAGCAGAATACATGATAAAGGTAATATAAGAAGGCTTTGCATTAGGAGTTATCTTCACTGAGAATAAATACTTTATTATGTATTTTATCTAAAACCAGATTGCCCAGATTTAAGAGATTAATCCTCAGTGTAGATTAGAGTGAGGGCCCCATGCTAATCATCTTTACAAATTACACAGATGTATTTTTACTTCTATAGAAAGAAGTCTTTGGGGGACTTTGTAACACAGAGGTTCTTTAGTCAAGTCAACAACATTTGTTGCAATCTAATGAAAAAGTAAAGCATTTTACTGCAGAAAAGAACCTTGTTTTGCATACGCCTTAAATTATTGTATTTAATAATATGCTTTTTTGAACTCAAGAAAATCTCACTGATTTAAGTATTGTAATAATTTGGCAACACATTAAAAATTCTGTTTGGCTTATATGTGTGTATTAAATTGTAAGAATCCATTGTGGATAGCTACCATTCTGTCAGTGTACCTGAAACAATGCCATCTAATCCTTGCCATGAGGCTTAATTTTGCTGTTCTGTACCCTAAAGTTTTGGGTTTTTTTCCCTAGCAATAAAATTACATATAAAGCACTGCTGCTATTTTTAGTTTTAAGTATGAAAAAAATAACCCAGTACTGTGGAACTGTGTACTGTGGAAACCCAGGATTTCTTTTTCTGATATATACTATATATTCAGGCCATGGAACTTCATGCACAGCAGATACTATGTGTATGTGAAACTGTGATAGTTTTGTCCTCAGCTGCCAACAAATATTCTCAACATTTGTTAAGTTAGAGTGTTAAGGACATGCAAGAAACCTCCAAAGCTGAGATACAAATGGAAATTATTGTGAAAGATCTCTACTGTAGTATAATAAATGGCTGATTTGCAGTGAAGCCTGCTGACCTTCATCAGCTGGATCTCTGGTTCCATATGTGTTAAGAGCCTGATCCTGTGCCATGCTCAGTCATACAATTACAACTGTGAGCTGGGAGTGCTAGGCATCTTAGTGGGGAGGTCACTTCATTTTGATGTAGTTTGGTTGTTGGTTTTTGGCTTTTTTAATCCACTTGCTTTTTAGTGCAAAAACCAGTTTGAGAGAGGGTATGAGTGCTTCATAACGGAAGTTACAGTTACTTGGTGCAAAATACCTAGGTAAAAAGCTAGCCCTGGTTCTGGAATACCCGGTAAATTAATTTCTGTCAGTGAAAGATGTCTACTGTGTTCATTAGAACTACATGGGTGGAAAATGATTTCCAGTGTGGAGCTGAAAACTGAGTATTTACCTTTTACTTAGACATACATTGTAAGTAGGAATGTTCAAAAATGTCTTGCTTTTCACAGTATGTAGTTAGACCTATATATGGATAGATTCTTGTCAGTTGCATGAGATAAATTGAAAGTTATGCAGGTGAAGTCAGTGCACTTTAACATTCAGCAAATTCAGATCTCTACTATTGTATTTCTTAACATTGTTAATTAGCATATTTCAGCCAAAGTTTATTTACATCAGACTCTGATCTCTGTTCTAAATTTAAAGTAACCTTAATAGCTCCAGGTTGTTGCATTGGGAGGTACTGTGGGTAAAAATAATCCCGATCTTATAGCTAGTCAAAATTATTTCCTGGTTTGACATGAAAATTATAAAGTAATTGCAAAGTTTTGTAGAAGATTTGTGTTATCTCTGCTTGCTGCTAGAAGTACTAGATTCTTCAGTGCTTGAGAGTTTTGCCCTTTATTCCCTGCTCAGAATTAGAGCAAGTGGTTACCTCAGAAATCTCTAGCATTACCTGGCATAAGAGATAACATTTGGTTCTTCAGTGATGATTATTTGTTTTGGAATGTAAAAACTAAGAATGCAGTTTAGATCCATTCAAATTATTCTAAGAAATTGAAAAGAAATTGTGAGAAAACTTGCAAGGGGTACTCAGGACTTCTTAGACTTTTTAACTCTGAGTGACCTCTAATAACAGGATGAGGTGATTTCGATTTCTCCTTATGCCTCTGTCTTGGCATCACCTTTACTGCTTTATGTATTGGATTCCTGGCTGTGATGATAGATGTACCTTTCTGACTAGTAAATATAAATATAGTGGCAGGCAAATTAAAGATACTTTCTCCCTTAGGAAAAGATGTCTATTTTAAAGGGTGCATGTCTTTTCCAAGAGAGGGTAATGGAATGAGAAAGAATTATTATATGAAGATGTTCAGGTAGCATTAAATTCGCCATTCCTAGTAATACGTATGGTAATAGATAACAAGATTTAAAAAAAAAAAAATATTGCAATTGTTAGAAAGAAAGTGGTGAGGGGAATAATCGACTGATGTCAGTGTTATTAATTTCAAATGGAGATGAATCTTTTTAGCACTTGATATGCTGTGGTACTGTTCTGTCAAGGCAGCAGTAGTGACTAAGGAAGTAGGCACTGAGATCAAAAACTTCAGGACATTGAAAGCTGATCAAGGGATTTTTAGTACCTAGTAGTCTGGATTTGTGCTTTGGTTAGCCCTTTCCAATGTTAGTAATAAGAATTGGGAATGTCAGATATCTGACATGCCTTTGTAGTAAAGAGAAAGACAGGAAAACATGTAGAAGAATGAAAAACAAAAGCATTGGGTGACACTGAAGAATGCTCATGGAAACTGGTGAGACAGACTCTGAAACTATTAGCATGGTCCAGGGATACACACAAAGTCAGTAATTTTCATTTTTCATTTGCCTTGAAGCAGGTTGAAGGCAAAACAGGGATATAGGTGGATACTGTTTTGAAATAGCACCTTTAGAAAACTCTCTTTTCCAATCTGTATTAGAGTGAGAGACTTACTTATTCCACATCTAAACAAGAAGCCCAAACCAAAGAAGGAAGAACAACCAGAAAAGCAGGCTTGGGTAATGTATGCTATCCATATGCTGGGTTTTGTTGTGTCCTGGTTTTTTATATGTGTTAACTTTAAGGCAAGGGAAAAAAAAAAAGTCTGAAATAAATTTTTTCTCCTTTAATTTGGAACCTTGATAACATAGAAAGGAGAATTTTAGTAAATCAAAGATTTTATAACCCCTGCTGCTTTCCTAGGTTGTTCTCCAATACTGTTGTAAATGTTGAAAGGTTCTGAGAATGCTTAAAATAAAAATGCTGAAAATATGCAGAGTTTTAATGTTTCTACAACAGGTGCAGCACTGACAATGACCTTGTGAAACTTCTTGCTGTGTGCTGTTCCTGTGTACTACAGAGAATCACCACTTTTTATATATGAAAAAGAGCACATGTATCTGAATCCCATTGTATTCAGCCAAAGATGCTGCTGGGTGCTGACATCTCTGCTATGAATAGACTTCTCTCTGGCAACCACTGATATCCATACTCAATGCAAAGTATTAGGCATAACAGTTTTTCAATGTTTGACTTAGCTGCGTATTTGTAATCATGGGGAGTAGACAAGCACAGGCAGTGAAAAGCAGACTTACTCTTGCTTCTCTGTGTCTGTGGGCTTTAGAAATACAGTGAGTTGTGTTATGATGGTCAACTGGTAAATCAGGTTGTAGCAGCTAGGTAGGAATGGTGCTTCTTCAGCTCATTGCTTCTCCTGTAAACAGCAGTGACAACTCTGAGGTAGAGAATACTTAATCCCATGTTCCATCTGCTATTTTGTTTGTGAAATCTCTCTCTTTTGCCACTTCCCATTTCCTGTCTTGCATTTTATGCTTATTTAATTTCAGATTTTTAATCTGGACTGTCCTTTCCCTTCTTGATTTCTCCATGTTTCATTGGGCTATAGATTCCCTCATACTTCAAAGAAAACATCCAGGAATTCTTTTAATTTTTAACAGTTTAATTTATTAAGTACAGAAGCTGGTGTAAAAATCTGCAGAAAAGACCATTCATTCTTTATAAACCTTCAATTCTTCATCTGAAATTTGTTACAGAAACTGAGTGGGAACAGCAAGCTAATCCTGATGATTCACCCGTTTCATAAGCCTACCTTGGCTCTAACTGGACAACAGATTGAAATGCTATCCCTTATATAAATTGTGACAGTATTGTGGAAATTACTGTGTGGAATCAGTATATGATTTGTTCGATTCTACACTAGTATTCCATATTTTAGTAGAAAATACAAATGTGCTTAAAAAAGTGCCATAAAATGCATACTATAAGAAAATGTTGGGGATCATGACTCAGAATTGAGGTAGATTTCTTTACTTTTTAAAAATGATACGGTTGAAGAATGGGATTTTTTAAATTTTAAAATCCTTTAATACCATTAAAAGGTCTAGACTATTATTTGAAAGGGATGGTTTGGTTTTGATGAAAGAAATTTTTATTATAAATCACTTAGAAACCTCATCTAGGCCTCAGTACATAGCACTGTTTTAAACTGCCACTGATACTACAAATGTTATTTGAAATAGCATAAGTCAGAACATGACAACAAAATAGTTAATCCATTGTACATATTCTAAAGATGAATGATGCTCTATTTCTTGTAGTTGTTATAAAAACATGTCAATGACTTTGGCTCATTAACTAATTTAACTAGAATATCTCAATATTCTGGATGGAGAGAAGTGAACTCAATAATATTTAGCTGAAACAGAGGGGAATACTTGATCACCAAATGCATGGTTTACCAAAATTTAGCAGAACAAAGACTAGCATTTCAGCTTAATTTAAAAAACAAGTTACAAATTAGAGTCACCAGTGGTTTAATGGGGTGAGGGAAGTAAGGAAGGGTCCTCTTGTAATCCCTGGTCTTGCAAAGGCTTCTCCTGAATGTTACACAATATACTTAATAAAGAACAAATTGTGTTTCCATATAAATTTACGTAGAAATTTAGTGCACAAACTGAGTTCATTTTTAATAAAGTGAAATACTGGGACCTATAATATGTTTTCAGCTGTTTGAATAAATTTGTTCTGCATTCTCTTAGTCTTGATATATTTTTAGTGTGGTATTTTTATTACATTACATCATATCAATTTTTAAAAAATCACAATTTTAAAGGTTTAGGTTATATAAACAGAGTAAAAACTACTTCTGGCAGCCTGTGCAAAGTAAATCTTAGTACAAATAACGTAACAAGGATGGATACACACCAGCTGAATAATTGATGGTATGATTGTGAAACTTCTCTTGTTCCTCAGGAGTAATCCTATAGTTTTAGAATGCTCTTTAGTAGAAGTAATAGAATTCACGTAATTCTAAACTTTGTAATCTTGCCCTCAAGGATCATGTTTTCAGTATTATTTACTAGAAGCATGTACCGTGGGAAGATACTGGCGAAGTCTTTGGCAAGGTAACAGCTGAAGCTAAAAGGTCAACAAATTCCTCAGTTTTGTATGGATGATGCCTGCATCTGCAGACAGTGTAATTATGTGAGAGTTTACAGAAGTTACAGCTTGACGTTTTGGGGGCTTTGTGTGTGTGTGTGTGTGTGTGTGTTTGTTTGTTTGTTTGTTTGTTTGTTTGTTTGTTTTTTCCCAAGAACAGTTCCACATAAAATTAGAAAAAAATACCTTGGAAGTGCTGATAATTTTAAATCCCAGGGGGCTTGTGTATTTATGCATTATTTTTGCTTCCCACTGTAAGTTTTTTCTGCATTAGAATTACTGAATAGATAGACATATGAGAATCAACCATTATTTCTATCAGGCTGTTACACAATGTATTCCCAGTAAGAGCCATGGATGTCTGTGAAGCTATGCAGCTTACTGTGTGACATTTTTTTCAGAAATAATCAGACACTGTTCAAGTGGGTGGTGAAAAGAATAGCTGTTTTCCTAGAGAAAATAGTTAGTTCTGGGTTTTTTTCACTTTTTTATTTTGTTGTTGTTGTTGTTTGTTTTGGTTTTTTGTTTGTTTGGCTGTTCTCTCTGTGATGTTCAACAGATCTAGATTAATTTATTGTTACAGGTAATTAAGATCAACTAACATTGCCAATCCACCACTCTCTCCTTGTAGGCACTCTGAAAAACTCTGCTAGTATTCTTGTCTGTACTTCCAGTTTATACGTATTTAATAAGCTGTGTGGATCTTTTTGTTCTTTTCCTTGCCTGAAAGCAGTTTATTTCAAATCCTCCCAACATAAAATTTATCCTTGCCCAGACAGAATTTGTTGAAAGATGAATCAATGACATGAAGTCTTTCTGAAGCTCTGTTAGTTTCAGTGGTATGAAGGCTATTTTACTCTCTGTTCAGTCCAGGATTAAAACCATATGACTACAAACATAAAACATTCAGAATATGTGCTGGACCTCAGTTTTGATTCAAATTTGACACACATTTTACAAAAAAGTGTTTTAATGTACCCATGACATTTGCTGTTTTAGAGATAATTTATGACTAAATATTCATAACTACCACTCTAATTAAATAATGAGAGCAAACTGCTTTGCAAACATGTCTGATCTTAAATGTTAGTAATATGCAAATATTAATATAATATGTTCTGTACAGTTTATACAACTGCAATTGACCAGATTTGTCTAGTAATTGTAACACTTGGAAGGATAATTTTAAGCAAAGTGACATTTTATTTATATATTTATTTACACAAATACTGCTTGTACCTTTTATACAGAATTTAAAAAAAGTAATAGGGTAAAATAGTGATTACAGATTAAAAGAAGCTTGATGAGGGAACTAATTCAATTAAAGTTTGGTATTGTAATGCATTTTGGTGTTTAGAGCACGGCTTTGTTCTCTTGGTTGTTTCCAAAACTTGTAAGATCCTTATGATAGCAATCTGCCCTATCCAGCATTCACATTCTCAGTTCCAGTCAGCACTGTACAATGTACGCTTCTGCAGAACAATGCAATCATTTGAAATTTGTTGTACCAGACTCTTTTAAAAGTTTATCTTTCACAGTATCAACACCCGATGACTTCACTGGAACTTAAGATTTTATTTTACATCACAAAACTGGACTCTGATGTAAGAGAAATGGAGAATATAAGAGAAAACCTTAGTTTTAAGTTTACATATCTTAACAGAAAATACTAGATTTTTGCAGAAACAAATAAAAATCAAAGTCTGGCTGTACAAAGATTGCAGTAGTATCTCAATTGTTCTCAGGGACTGGAACACATGAAAGGATCATGGGATAAGACTCAAGTACGTATGCAAATGTGCAAGGATATTTCATGGTGAATAAGGTGTCAGAAAATAATCTGTAAGATGACTGCAGGTATCCAACCCTTCACCCTTTGTGTAATTTTTTTGTGTGTTTTAAAATACAATCTGGAGAGCAAAGAAAGTGGAAATTGAACTGTCAACCTCGAAGTTAATTATTGTCAATTTAAATTGAAAACAGTTGTGGTAATGTATTTTTTTTTCTTAAAATAAGTTTCTTATTCCTTCACTTGAAAAAGTTGATAAATACTGTCTAGAAAATCACTAAATGAAAATTATGAAAATAGAATTAGATACACATGGTAATTACATTATATGGCTTGGTTGTAGTGGAGACCTCTGTGTGTTTTAATCTCATTTTGAAACTCCTAAAATGGTCATGGTATGTGAAGAGTTGGGAGGGGTCAGCTGGACTGGTAAAGTGAACCATTAAAGCTTTGTGTATTTTTGATTCACAATTTATTTTTAATTTCTTTTTCCTATAGGGATGCCCTCTGCTTCTCTATTAGTTTATTTGCTTTTAGCATTACTCATTCATTTCACATCTGGAGAAACAGAAGTGAAGTTCAGTGGACAGACAGAATTTGTAGTCAATGAAACAAGTACAACAGTTATACGTCTTGTAATTGAAAGGACAGGGAAGCCTGCTAACATCACAGCAATTGTGTCGGTAAGAAACCATGGCAGTTACACTCTCAGTAACTGCTGATAACTTTTTAAAGAGCTTTTATGGGACTCAGACACATAGAGAGTTGCAAGTGTGACTGATAAGAGAGACAAGTGAGAGCAACAAAACCCACTTTGTTTCTCATTCTCTGAACTTCTAATTTCACTGTTCTGAAAAGAATAGTCTTTTTCACAATGGTACTTTCAAGCCTTTAGCTTCCAAGAAGCATGATTCAGGTGTGGCAGCTATGCTGATTCTTAGTCTAGACCCTCTGCTGTTTTTACATGACTACCTTTGTAGTCCTCTAATCACCTCACAGCAGAATCAGGGGAATTTTCTTGTATTGACTGAGATAAAAACAGGGAAGTTCTTTTCGGAAGACTTAATCTTGCCCATTTGGTGATCAAATTGTTAATCTAGGTTGAATGCCTAGGCTCCTTCTAGTGCTTAGAATGGAAGGCAGAGGGCAGTTACATCCTAAGGTAAGTTTAATTCATGTAGAGTAGTATGAGGTGTACAGATCTGTGCTTCCTGTACATGCATAGCTTTTTCAATAAAAAAATCTTCTTCATATGGTACATTATACAAAAATTACCTAATTGCAGGGAAGGAAGTCAAAAATGGTTCTGAAGAAAGTGGGTTTTTAATTTTTTTTTTTTTTTTCCACCTCTTTACTCAGCGTGAATAAAATGGCTTATTATCTATATAGCTTCTGTCCAGAAATTAACTGTATGACAGCAAGGGCAATTGTGGGAAGAATTATGTGCAGTTAAAAGGGTATGAAGTCTGTTCAAATGAGTCTAGAATGATAATATATAACCTATTGGAGGAGGAAGGAGGTGGCATTTGGTTGTGTGTTTATTGCAGATTGATGGAGAAAACACAGGAGACTTTTTTGACACATATGCAGCTGCATTTATACCTGATACAGAAACAAACCGAACAGTGTATATATCTGTCTGTGATGATGATCTTCCAGAGGCTGATGAGACATTCACATTTCACTTGACCTTACTGGTAAGTCTCAATTTTTCAATGTTATCTATTCCCACCAAAAAGAGTGGCTAATCTAATATAGGTGAATGGTAATACATGGATTTCAGTGTAGTCTTACTGCTTGTGAACAGTAATAGGTAAAAACTAAAATCTGGAGTCCAAGCAGGATGATGCTTTTTGCCATTCAGAAGGTTTGCATTTCTATGAATGTCTCTGTGTCATGTTGCTGTGCCTGACACTTGAGCAGGCATTGCGTTCAGCTGTAGATGTTTGAAGGTGTACTAGAGCCCAGAAGACTCAGCCTTTCTTGTTTTCCTGCCTAGAATGTGCATGGAGGAGAGGGTGAAAGGAGCAGAAAAAGAGGATGGCTACCAGTCCTCCAGAAGCAGATGTTAAATGTGACTTATCTAAACCCAAACAATTTTATAAATACTTACCAATAAATTTCTTCATATTGTTCTGTCTCACAGGAGATATGCTACAAGAGAACGGTTCACATTCATATATTTAAGCTAACAGTTCATGACTAAATAAGATGTCAGTTCAGAAAAATAAATTTTCTATTTCATTGCCAATATTACACAACTATGGGGACGTTTGCAGTGAATATAAAAATGCATATCTTCTCTTCATGCTTATGTAGATTTTTAAATGTAGCTCAGTTTTGCAATGCTATCCCCATATATCCTTTAGCTGGTATCCCACTATATCCTTTAGCTGGTACCCCACTATAATAGCTTCAAAGTTTCAGTTTTATACAAATACTAGGGAAAAAAGAACAACTTTGGAATTCCTGGCAATGTTAGATGCTTCATGTATGGTTTCTGATTGATATGCTGTTAATGATAAAGTTTTGCTAATCATTTGCAAAGTGTTTTTCAAGCACTGGATTCTTGGTTGTTTACAATGTATCCCCACAGTGATTAGGAAATATCTTAGTGCATTATATTGCTTAAAGCAATTTTAATTGTGATATATAATAAAAAGACATGATTTTATAAGCTAATATTAACTCTTAAGAGATGGCAAAATCAAAATGCCTTTTTTTTCCTTTCACCATACTTAATATCTTATTTTGGTTTTAATTTCAGAAACCATCTGCAAGGATAAAGCTTGGCTCACCTAAATCTGTCACTGTAACAATCTTATCAAATGACAATGCCTTTGGAATAATTTCTTTTAACATGGTATGACTTTTTGTATGGTATATTTTGGAACATTTTAGAAAACATAAAGGTGAAATTGTCAAAGTTGCTGGTTAGTTATTCACCAAATCCCTTGAAAAAAATTTCTGAGTTACATGTGAAAACATCTCTAGAGGTAATTCATATATATGTTTATAATTCAAACATACAGCTTTAATATTTCTATATGCTTTTTGATGTTGAGATGTGTCCTGAGATCCTCAAACTTGGATGAATATCTATGTTGCTTATCTAAATATATAACTTTTAGAAATTGTTCAGTCCCACTGCCCCTCAATATGTTATGAAAGAAATGAGGAGTAATACCATAGGAAAGTTAAAGAGGCAGCTTGGAAATTTTAATAATATATCCCTTTTTTCCATGTTAAGTGAGCAATTTTATATTTAACTCTCAAGCTGTAAGAGCAGCATCATGATACATGCATAATATAGTACCTTCTGGGGATAAGTGTTGTGATATGGAGGATATTTGCAACAATACAAAGTTTGTGTTAGCAGAAAGAGAAACTATGCTGTACTGATGACATTGTGGTAATACACTTTTTAGAAGACTTCCCTGAAAAAAATCCAATATGAAAATTTTTTAGCACCACAGTATTAAAACATTCTGCTCCCTGAAGTGATCTTTGAAATCTCTCAGCTGTAACAGTTTGATAGACAGAGTCCATTGTCTAGTTATCTAAGAAATGAGTTTTTAAGGAAGAAAACCTTTTTGATAGGGTTAGGAACTCCTGAAAATATGACTAGTGCTCATATGCCGGTGTTTAGTGTATCATAACTATGCTCATTAACAAAAAAACCCAAACCAAAGCAAATCAACCAAACAAACAACAAAAAAGGCACTCTACATGCATTATGATTATTTTTTAATATCAAACCTTTCAAGCATTTTATTAGCTGAACTAATTTGTTGCTAGGAAATGTATGCCATCAGTGGACTGATTTGCAGATTGGATTAATTTGTCTGTGAGAGTTTGGTATTTCTGTGGTAACAATTTCTTCCTTCTGCTGTGATATTTGTTCTGTTCCTGATTGCCTGTCTCTTTTTTTCCTCATTAGTCTGCCTTAATCACAGTGAATGAGCCTCGGGGCAGAAATGAATTTGTGCCTCTCACTCTAATTAGGGAGGGAGGAACCTATGGGACAGTCCTTGTAACTTTTGAGGTGAGTTTCTCAAAAAGGCTTCATATCTTTGTTAGTTATATGAAGCTGTGAGGCTGTAATCATAACTTATCAAAGTGTTTATTGAAGTGATAGGACTAAATGCCTATGTCTACATTCGTTAATTCTGTTTGATAAGATGGAAAGATACTACCTTTCAAATGGAAAATGCAATTATCTAACTGCTTAATTTAGGAAAATTTAAGATATATTAAAATTGAATATTCTCTGTAATTTAGGAAGATATTTGAAGCAGAATTTGTTGGTCTTATTAGCAAACAATGTCTATTGAGTGTGTAAGAAATTTCTTGTGTATTTTTTCAAAATACATAAACTCTTTTTGAAGGTGCTTGTGCCACCTTCAAACATGTAAATGTAGAGCTCAATATTTACTGAAATTCTGTATCCATAAGACTGCAGATTGAATTCACAGATATTTCAACCTTTCAAAAGGTTGAAATATTTAGGCCATAATTCACATACTTCATGTTAATGGGATATATCTACTGCCTTTATTGTGAGGGGGGGATGGTTTTTTTCCCTGTCTAGATCTGATTCAATTACATTCTTTAAAATTACAGGTAATTATTTTTCATATCAAAATTATTTTATCAGTTGTTATCAAATATTTAATCTAGATGTGTCAAAGGGTTTGTATTGGATGTTATTGCATGCTAAATACAGCATGTATAGATAATGTTCAGAGATTCTTTATGTTATTTATTGCAGAGATGTTTGCTTTAAAATCTAATCAATTTTGCTCTCTGCACAATTTAGCAGGGTAATCTCAAAATGTAGTTTACATATGTACGTTGAAAAAACTTTCCTGAAACAGGAAATCCTAACATATTACCTCTATGAATCTTACTATTTTTTAGATTTTAGTAATAATTGTAATTTCCTTGGTATCACAAGTCAATATAGAAAAGTCACAAAACAAGTAATTGCTATTATTTTGTCTTGAAACTGACTAGGAAATGTTAGTTAAATGAAAAGAGAAGGACTATCCTTTCTGTTATTTAAAAGAATCAGTTATGCATCAGTAGATACCAAAGAGTTTTCAAAGGCCTGTATGGAAGTAGTGTTCTTCTCTTTCTCTTGCAATATGTAATTTCTTCAGAGTGACTCCTCTAATTTATTCCATATGTGAAAAAAAGAGTAGATTTTCAAAACTGGATGTGTGTGCATATGATCAGGAGGTGACTAAATAAACAGCAATCTTTTAATGCATTTCACACACTGTATATTGACTATTGTAATAGATTTTTAGGCATGCTGTATATATTTCTTATTATAAAAATCAATTATTTGCAGATAGAAGATGGACCAAACTCAGCTGAAGAAGACCTAAGTCCAGCCAGAGGAAATATTACATTTACCCCTGGGAGATCAGTGTTGATTTATAATTTAACAGTGCTTGATGATCAGGTAAAAACATGCTGATGTTTTTGATTTGGATGTACAGATTGACTGCTGTTCAGGAGGGACTTCATATATTATGTTACAAAAATGTTTGGTTTAAACTGGGCTAGAAGTCCTTCTGCTTCATAATGTGATGTTCAGTTTTCTCTCTGTGGGCTATCAGTTTATCTTTTTAATGTGGCCTCTGTATTTCTAATCAATTAATATTTTTAGGTTCTGAACTTACCCTGACTGCTTGGACTAAATCTGTTAGGTGCTGTACAATAAAAGGATAAATAATGAAGAAAACATTATATTTCTATTCCAATGGAATAGTGAGGTTCTTGTATTGTCAAGGATGATGTTGTTCACCTGGATACAGGTTCATCTGTTAGACTGACCTTTCTAAATTTAACTTTTCTGTGTGAACATGATACTGAATAACTTGATAAGGAAATTCACAAAAAAAAAAAACCGTAGGGAAAAAAAGTGTCTGTGTCAAAACTTTAAAGCAATTTTTTAAAAAATATTTCCATTAATTTTGGAAAATAGTCTCCCAAGTCTATACTGATACTAATATTAAGGGACTATACCAAACTGCTGTGTAGAAATATCTCTTTCAGATTAGATGTATTATTTCTGTAAATTATATATTAAAAGAATTCATGAGGTTTGTGGGAAGGATGTGATTTATTTTTCCTCTGAGAGGCATTCTTAATGCTCTTTCACATGGAGTTTATCTGTATAGCTGTGATGGTCCACTCACAGTATTCCACAGCTGTACACAAAAGGTTAATTTTGTGTAAAAATCCTTTACTGATGGTGATGATGGAATGCACAAGCATCCAGTGTTACTCTCAGAACTTAATTTGAGGTATATAGTGGTTTCACATTCACTAAATTCTGGTTGCCAAATTTAGTGTAGTGGGCTTAGGGTCTATTCTTTTTTTTTTTGTGGGAGAGGACCATGAGAAAGCAAAGCAGGCTTAAGCTTAAAAATAGACAAAAAGATTTATTAACTTAATAACACACTAAATCTTTGTAACACACTTTATTAACACATTAAAAAATGGAAAAGCTGGGAAAAAGCTAAAACAAAACAGAATGAAACTCCAAAACACTCTTCCCTCCCCCTACAAACTGTTAACTTTCCTACAAAACAACATAGAGAGACACAACCTGTGATTTTCAGTCAGTTTCACCATTTAAACATAATCATTCATCACTTTGGGAGAGGAGTCTTTCTAGAGTACCATGGAGACATTCGCTACCAGAACAGTCCTGTGGCTCCCAGTGTCACAGATCTGCAACCGCCAGGAGTTTTTGCGGATTGTGCAGTCCCACCCATTAGCAGCCTTTCCCCTGGCTACTCCTGGGCCTCTCAGTGTATCTGGGGTAATGTTTAAGAATACTTCTTCTAGTATAAAACAAGGATTCTCTTCTTCTATCTCTAGAATTGTCTCTATCTCAAATCGAGACCTCCTTTTACCCCAGGAGCCGAGGGCTTCTAATCACTTTCTCTCTGAAATAATCTTTGACTTCCTTTTAACCCAGGAGTGAGGGCATTGAGATTCTCACTTAAATCTCAATCGTATCAGTACCCAGCTTTGATTAGAACCAGCATTCCCCAGATATCCCCCAGGTAACATTAAGATGTTACAAAGAACAGTCCATTTCTCCATAGTTAAAACCAGAGAAGTCTGGTTGAAAATGTTCACTTCTTCGATCTCATTGTCCAACAATCTTATCAGTTCTTTCACTCTTGCTCCACTTGTGGTGTCTTTTCTATGTCCCCTCTGTCTCTTTCTTCTGTCTCTCAGGGAAGGGTTAGGCCTTGGAAGCTTCATGTTGCCAGGAAAGGGTTAGATCTGCCCAGGTCTGCAGTGGCCATGTGATCTCTGTCCTGGGCAGCAGTCTCTCCCCCTCTGCACTTCGATCAGCCTGGGTTTCCTCCCTCCATTCGTTTTCTTTCTCTGTCTGGAATCAGAATCCAAAGAAGGAGTGGGGGAGAGGGAGGAGGGAAGGGGGAAGGCGGGGGAGCTCTGCACACCCGTCGGTGACAACCGGGGTGACAACAAACGGGCCCATAGCTCTCATCAGGGGCCTGGCAGAGATCCCTCCCTGTTCTGGGCCCTGAATAAGTTGAAAAAAGTAGTTGCTGTTAGGCTGCAACCTCTCCTCCCCCGCTGGAAGCCGATGGAGCCCGGCCAGGCCTCGCGGGCAGCTTCACCCCGGAAAGGGGAGTTGGGGCGGGCAGCAGGCCCCAGCTCAATGTTACCTGTTCAGCTGACCAGGAAAAAAGAGGGGTGACCTGCACGAAATCCAAGTTTATATGGGTACTTCCTGAAGCCACATTTGACATTCTCAGTGGTCAAAACAGATGCCAATATCCCAAACTAGCCTTCTGATAGGTCACTGTCCTTTCTGAAGCAATTCCAAGGTCTTGACAGGGAAAAACACTCTACATTCCTCCCTAGCTATAAACCAAACTATGCCAACTGATGACAAGGTGTTAAGATCTGAAGTTAAGAAAAACTACAACAACTATTGTTCTTAATTGCAAAGTCTTTTTCTTACAAAACTGAGGCAACTGCAGCTCTGATCTCTACAGTAATACATTTATAGTAATTTTAATGTGTACATTTCCTTTTTTAGTGAGGAATAATGGAAACTTTTTAGCAGAAATGAAAAGAGGCAAATCAACACTGAAAATCTTTTGTATTGTTGTCTTTGAAGTCTGACCAAGTTTTTCATTGGTCAATAATGATGCTATTATGAATTCCACAATGTCTTGTTTATATGAGATGTTAGGATGTAAACTACAGCTGAAGTTGTGGGTACATTTTGGCTCTCTTAAATATGTATTTTTAAATGGTGCTAGAATAGAATATTAGTTAGTGAACTAAATGAGACAAAAGTTAGCATGGTTTTTAATAGGGTGGATCAACCATGTTGTACTTCAGTATAGGAGGCTGGTAGCTGAAATCTTCCAGATCTCACACTGACAACAAACCCTGTCGCACCTTTGCTCTACGGGGCTATCAGGCTAGCTCAGCACCCCAGAACTGCGACAGGAGTGGGGAACCATGTTCCTGCGGCAGAGCCTTAGGATACATGTAACCTCCTGGAGTCAAGGCAAACTCCTGCTGTCCTTGGGCGATGATGAGAACTAGGGTTAAGGAAGAGAGGGGACCTTTTCTCTGGGATAAATCCACAGGGTTTATTGGTGAAGGGATCCACAGGAAAAAGGCAAGGAGCTCTAGTGTGCATGGGGGTTTTTAACAACAGGGGGGTGGAGGCAACTTAGAACCAATTGAGTTCAACTAGGGAAGAGCAGAGGGTAGAGAATACAATTGGGAAAACCAGTGGGATAGCAGTGTGGGAGGGATTGCATTGCTTAGTCCAATGGGGCTTCAAGGGAGGTTTGATGGATATGGAATGTTCTGGGTAGAGGGGTAGGGATTACAATGATGGACAGGTAGGGTAAGCAGGGCTTAGGTAACTGATAGGGAAGGTACTGGAACAAATGGTGGGAAATGACCATATAGAGAACAAAGGGGAGTATACAGAACTAAGGGGAAACTAGGATAAACCATTTCAACAGAATACAATAAAATCCTGGTATCAGTCAACAACGTTATGCATGCATCAGTACCACAAGGCAAAGGAATTGAATTGGCATAAGCTATCATGCCCACTCTTCTCAGCCTAGAAAAGGATCTGAGAGTAGCTAACAGACAAATGAATGTGAAAGAGAACTACTGGAAGCAGTGTTTTCAGAAATTGTAATTTTGTCCTGGAATTCCTCTCAGAAGCAAATATCCCTGGTTTCCAGTAGTCCACAGTAAGGATGAAATGCAAATAATTTTAAAATATTTTTAAATATTTACTTTTTATCTATATGTATTAATAAAATAACAATATTTTTCCCTTCCATAGGTGTAGCTAATCAAGATTTGGGAAATAAAATATAGTTTCATAGAATCATATAAAATGCTGAGTTTAAAGGAGCCCATTAGGATCTTCAAGTCCAACTCATGGCTCTGCACAGGATACCCAGGCATCACATCACACAATTTTTGTCCACAAATATATATTTATATAGTAATATAAAGCAGAAATATTATTCTTAGTTCAGTAATTCGTGGTTTATAAGCCATTCTTTATTACCTCCTGCATCAGATAAGAAATAGCTAGAACTATAGCGTAGTTTTAAACATCGTTTTGTAGAAATACCAAAATCTAAATTAATGCGAAATACCAAAATCTAAATTAATGCTAAGAGCAAGAAAACACTTTCTCAGATATGTGCTGAAAATTTTGTCTGGGTTTTTGGGTGTGTCTGAACAAAGGATTCTAATTGTATAGAGATGAATGGGCCTAGGCAGGTTCTGTAAAGTTGTTGTATTGCCTCAGGCACGTATAGAGGTACATCAGAGTCAACATCAGAAAAAAAGAAAATTTAAATCTAAGTAATGGAGAGGAACACTTGTTTTCAAGTAGAGGTGGCTTTCAAAAATGGCAGTTGGTCTTCTCATATTCTCAAGCTGTAAATTGAAGATTTTTCTGATTCTTGACTATATTTGGGTTTTGTTTTACCTGCTACCATCTTTCAGAAGTATATTTTGTGAAATAGAGACATTAAATTTTGAAAAGGGTTTTTTTAGCAAAAGGTAAGAGCAAGAGTATTCTCCTGTTTGTTTTAATATGAAATGAGCATTCAAGCTGGTATCATTTCAGTCTTCAGCAAAATACATAAATCGTATTTCTCATTATAAGTTTTCTGCATATATTTGAAATGTGACTTACACATGCTTGGTAATACTATTTTTCCAGGTACCTGAAAATGATGAAATCTTTGTTGTTTGTCTGAAGAGCGTGGAGGGAGGGGCCGAAATCAACAACACAAAAAATTCTGTTTGGATTAATATTAGGAAAAATGACAGTCCCGTGCGTTTTCTTCAGAATGCTTATATGGTGCCTGAGGAGGATGAAGTGGTAATAATCCAAGTGGTTCGTGGTAAGGATGTCAGTGGAAAATTAATTGGACCTGATGAAGACGAAGTCTCCGTCAGTTACGCCATCATAACTGGGGATTCAGCTGCACATGCACAGCTTAATGTAGACTTCATAGATCTACAGCCAAATACAACTCTTGTTTTCTCACCTCTAGTTCATGAAACATATTTGAAGTTTAAGATCCTTGATGATGCCATACCAGAAATTGCTGAGACCTTTCAGATTATGCTTCTTAAAGACACTTTGAAGGGAGATGCTGTTTTGATTTATCCATTTGTTGTTCATGTCACTATCCAGCCGAATGATAAACCTTATGGAGTGCTGTCAATCCACAGTGTTCTGTTAGCTCAGACAGTAATTGTTGATGAAGACCAAATTTCAAGGTATGACAGATCTTCAAATCTAGTACCTAGTCTGTTTATGAGATTTGTTTGTAATTAAGCATCCTTAGGATATCATTAAAGTAATTATAAAATCACTACTAAAATATAATGTAGTAATTGCTTAGTGTGTTGTCATTATCAGGTATATCTACAAAGATTTCAAGGAAGTGGGAATGTCTAATTTCTGTCTAATACAGAAAGTGTTTTAATACCTATAAACTGTATGTAGATAAGCCGTAACTGTTCAATCACCTTATCAGAATAGTAAAAACTCTTTAATCTAAAGGTAAGAACAGTGAAGTTGTGATACTGCTTAATAAAAACGTCACTGCTAATTAGTGGTAATTCACCCTCAAAGAAACAAATAATGCCTCAAACTATCATACTATGAGAAATTTTTAAAGAATATTTTATGGTATGTAGGGACCAACACTTGACTATTCATTTTTCTTTTTTATACACAGTGAAGAAATAAATCCTGCTTTCTAAATGTTTGTAAGTCATGATGTCCAGACTTTTTGTTGTAGTCATGCACTTGTCAGACACAGGCAGCATGACATTTCCAGAATCATAAATACCTGTAACTGAATATATTTTGAGTTCAGAGGAAAACAGTTCATTCAGGATCATTATTTCAATGCTCATGCTTCATAACTGTTCAAGATGTAGAATAGGCAAAAATTTTCCTGAAATTTGATTTCTCAAGACAAATGTAAAACATGGCAAGACTTCACTCACTTCTCAGTATGTTTCTTGCTATAAACAAAGTGAGATCTAACACATATCTTCAGAGATTTTGTAGAGAACTCAGGAGTAAATGCTCAAGTCTTACATATGTGTTATTTCACAAGCTGTAAGTCTTGAATCAAATGTCAGTTTCAAGCAGCTTACATTTAGACCACTTAGGTCATTGTAAATATTTTAGGGAATTGATAAGCATATGTGCAAATAATAATTATGGTTTGTGGAATTTTTTTTTTGTTCGATGCCATAGATTTGAAGGGATCACAATTGTAAGAAATGGTGGAACCCATGGAAATGTTTCTGTTTCCTGGGTTATAATCCGAAATAGCAGTGATCCTTCACCTGTGACTGCGGACCTACTTCCAGAGGCAGGGGAGATAAGTTTTGAGCAAGGACAGATGCTGGTGACACTTCATCTGAACATTATTGATGATGATATTCCAGAGGAGGCAGAGCCTTATCTTCTGAAACTCCTAGCTCATACAATACAGGGAGGTGCAGAAGTCAGTGAGCCATCTGAGGTAAGTTTACTTCTAGAATTATTTTGGAGAAGGTACTAATGAGTAATAAAGAGTTACCAGTTTTAATAATGATGATTGATTGATGGAGTACCTGAACAGGTGAAAGGCTTTGGTCTTGGATAAAAATCAAGCAAACTAATCCTTAATATAATCTTAGTGTGTAGAGCCATATCTAAAGTTATTTGGCTGAGTATTGTGTACAATGCCAGACCATTTTACTGTGGTAGCATTCCGCTCAGATTATTCCCAGTTTTCAACGATAGCATTGAATCAATTCTGTATAGAGTGACTGCTTTGTTACAGAAGACAGAAAGTTATTTTCACTTTTTCATTTGCTGTTGTAATATTGCTGAAATATTTTACAGACTAACAACTCCGGAAAAGGGAAGTTTTGGTGATTAAGACTGTAACCTCTGAACTATTAAATAAAGGGTGGCCAGAATTCCTGACAGTTGTGTGACTTGATTCCCTGCTTTGTCTTTCTCAAAAAATGGTTGGAATGAGCTTTGTGAATAAAATGAAATTCTTTACAATCTGAAACATTTTTAAATTATTCACTTTGGCTGCTGAACCAAAAAATCAGTTATACAGAGCTCATTCTGGCACGTGCAATGATGCGTAGTGGGAAAGTTGCCACTGTCAGTGCAATGCTTCTTGTGTATAAAGAATTCTTAGGGGCTGTCAATCTGAATTCTTTCCTGATGCCAGTTCACTAAGGAGAAAAATGGATGGTGACAATCAGGAGATGCTTTTGTGAAGGCATGAAACTATGATATAGAGTAACACAGCTTGCTGTTTTCTGCTTTGCAGCTTCTTTTTTACATTCAGGACAGTGATGATGTTTATGGCCTAATAAAATTCCATGCTTTGGAGAATCAAAAGATTGAAAGTAATCCAATGGGACGCTTTTTATGCTTGAGTTTTGCAAGGGAAAGAGGAACAGTTGGAGATGTGCAGTTGGTTTTTACTGCACTGTATATTCCAGCTGGAGCTCTGGATCCTGAGAGAGCAAAAGGTGGTATTCTAAATATGTCTAGAAGAAATACTCTCATCTTTCCAGGAGGAAAAGCACAAGCTACTATAAATATACCAATACGAAATGATGCATTTCTTCAGAATGGAGCTCATTTTGTCATACAGGTATCTCAGCTATGTCTTGGGGTGGTTTTTTAGCCCATGTAATATAAAGGATATAAAATAGTAGTGGCTCCTTCCCTTTTAATTAAAATGATTCTGCCTGATTAAAAAAAAAAAAAAAGAAGAAAATTTTTAGTTCTGTAGCCAAAACCCCTCATTTTTTTAGATACAGCTTCTACAAATATGCTATAAAGGGCTTTCTTTCCTAATAATTATTTACTAATTACACAATTAAAAAAAAAAATGCACTGTTGTTACAGGATTCAGTTGTTAATCATGAAATTTAATAAAATGATATCAACGTTACAGAGGTTACTAACATTTTCAGGTATGCTATTCTGTCTACCCCTTGGCTTTCGATTTAATTAAATTAAGGTTCCTAAAGTACGGAAGTATGACAGATTTTAGAAGAGTTTAAAGCAAGGAAATATAAATTAAAAATAGTCAAACATATGTTTAATTTATGTGCAAGTTTCACCTGGAATTTGAAAAGTTCTTCTGGTTTTTCCAGTATATGACCTTTTGGTTTTTTTCGTCCTCTGTTTTTTTGGGTTTTGTTTTGGTTTTGGGTTTGTTTTTTTTTCCTCTATCTGAATTTGTAAAAAGGTAGATTGTGTCATTGCTTGTAAGACTGGTGGGAAAAATTCACTGAAATTATGATTTTGAGAAAAAATGGGTTTTCCACAAAAATGGGGTTTTTCTTCATTTTTCAGTGGATAAAACCAATTCTCAAAATTATGATTTTGAGAAAAAATGGGTTTTCCACAAAAATGGGGTTTTTCTTCATTTTTCAGTGGATAAAACCAATTTGCATGCATGTTAGCAGGTTATTGTTCAGATATGCTCCTTTGAGAGATTCTGGGCATTGTAATCAGTAACTTTTATACTTATTTTCTCATCTGCAGTTAAGACTAGCACATAAACTCTACTTCCTCTGATTAACTATTGCCAGACTATCCTATCTGGATCATGAGGCCAGAGAGCAATCCTGATACAGACAAAGGGGTGACTTGACACAACCAAAGCAAAAATCTCAGAGTAATTTCTTAGTTCTTTTTAGTATTTTCATTTTAAGTCAGGTGTCTTCAAAATTTTTTGGATAGTAGTGATGTTGATGTGAAATCATAAATGCAAAATTTGTTGGTTTTTTTTTTTCCCTTTAATTTATGATCTACCAAAGATGTTTTAATTACTTGAAAAGATTTCTTCCCTCTACCTCCTTTCCCCTACATTCTATTAAAAAAAAAAAAAAAAAAAAGAGAGAGAGAGAGAGAGAGAAAATATTGCCAGAATCATATTTAGTTTTAGTTGCACACACTCTTTCTTTGTTCTCAGCTAGGTGGGGAATATGATTCTGAAACACTAGAGCAGGTTAATGTGTTTTACCATCTTCATGTGATCTGAAAGATCAACAGAAAAATTGAAATATCTAATTCCAAGCTTCTTTCAGGTGATAGATTACAAATAACATCACAGTGTGGACTATGGACAGGATTTGTGACAAGTACTTCAATATGCAGATACTTGGCCTGGCTTTTCAAACTGCAGATTCCAGGGACATGGGGAGTATGTTCTGTTATGTTCTCCATGAGCTATAAAAATCTTTTAATTTGTGTACACAAAATCAGAGGCAATTTCTAACACAAATATTTCCTTTAGAAAAGGAAGAAAAATATCCCTATTTATCATTATGACAATCCTTCTTCATTGTGAATAAATGAGAGTCTCAGCAAACATGTTTGGAATGAGATTACAAGGATTGTAAAAGATCCCAGTAAAGGATCAGTTCGGGAATTGAGGAAGAAGGGGTGGAGGAAGAAATGAAGCTTACATTTTGAAGCTTACAAATGAAGAGAACAGATAGAGGAACTGGAAATGTGAGATTAACATTCTTAAGTGAGATATTCAGTTAAATAACCTATTCAATATGCAGACTACTTTTGGTATGGACAGGAAGATTAATTTAATAAACTGTGTGGTATTATTCAGTTCACAGTGCATTTTTTTTTTTTTTTTCCTCATGAACTTACTTGCTTTAAGAGAAAACACTGAATTAAAAAAAAAAAAATCATTAATTATTACTTTTATCTCAAAGTTACTATCCATATAGTAACAAAGAGAATTCTTTCAGCTCTGTAGTATTTCAGAACTTCTACTGGGCTAACAACCACAACAGTAGTCCACCTGCATGGTGTTAACTGGAGAATTAGCAAAAGAAATCTTAGAAAACAAGGAGACATTCTCTATTCCTTGAAATCCCAATAACTAGCTTGTATGGTTGAGAATTAATTTCTAATTACAGTATTTATAGAACAAATCCCATCTATCATCAAATAGAATGTGCATGAATATTTTTGCTACTTGAATAACATTAGAACAAAATATGATACAGTACAAGTATTTTATGAAAATTAGTTGTAAGAATCAAAGGGATTTAAAACTCATCAGTTGAAAGGATGGTTCTTAATAACTATGTGGATTTAAATAAGGTAATTTTGCCCTTCTCTATGAAGACCTATATGGCAGCATCTAATTAACTCCAAGCAAAACCATCCTGATGGGTTGTCATTGGTGGTTCATGCCCCAGTGAAATGTTTACAGAAGTACATACAAATCAGTCATGGAAACGTCTGTTATTATGATCCATGTGGACAAAATCTCATAGTGTTGTAAATTATATTTGAAAGGAGTACTAAAAAAAATAGAACAAGGTTCTTGCTTTCCTCGTCATGTCAGTGGTGCTGATGGTCTAAGTGAATGGTATTTTCCATTCAAAGATAGAATAAACATTTTCCTGTTTCTTCTTAGTATAAATGAACCATCAAAAATACAGTAATTTAAGAGGAGACTACAGTTTTGAAATCTTGTACTGATTTTCAATTCTGAATGTAATTCTAACATATTATTTATTGCAAGTAGAGAAGTCTACATTTTTTTGAGAGAGGAAAGAAGATTGAATAACTCTTCGGCTTCATGAAGTCTTACTATGTTTTCAGTGATTTCAGCAGATTTTTATCAATGCATGGCAAAAACCTCAAGTTAGAACTACATCTGGGGTGCTTGGCAGATAAATTCATAGATCTAGCAATGAATCACCCAATTTAGAAAGTTAATTATCTCTCTACATACATTTAGTCATGTACATGATTTGTCGAAGAGGTATACCATTCTGCTGTGGAAGCTTACTACCGTTCAATTCATTTCTTACACAGCTACTTACACATTTTTGTAATAGCAATGTTGCTGGTAAGAGAAATTTATTCTGGAAGTGTTTTGCTCCTTGCATATGACATTTATTTCAAGATAAATGTCTTGCTTGGTACTCAGGCTTCTTATTTTTCAAGTTTGTCTTACTTTTTCTCACAGTTGGAAGAAGTTAAGCTGCTGAATAGAATTCCTCTTATCCCACCCGTGAGTCCTAGATTAGGTGAGATTCGAAATATTTCTTTGAGGATTACTCCAGATATTGCAAATGGAGAAATAGGCTTTACCAGCAATCTTCCAATTATTCTTTCTGAGCCAGAAGAATTGCCTGCTACAGTGGTAAGTAAACATTTTTGTATTGTCCCTTAGTATGGAAAACTAACTTGGAGAAAGAAGTTTGCTGTATCTACTGTAACATTTGACAATTAATGTGAGAAAAAGCCATAAGATCAGCCTCCAAGTCTGATCTTATCCCAAATACCCTCTTGCTTTAAAAAACAAAAAGGCAAAAAATTGCTAGCAGTATTAATGTGTTTGTCATCTGAAAAGTGTGGTGAACTTTGCTTTCTCTGTACGAATCTAGAACTGGTTAGGTCTTGATGCTGCATGGAGCAAAAGATGCTGCAGACAATTTAATTTCTTTCACCAGCTGCAAAGACACTCTTGTAGGGCAGGACTGACTCAGCTCCCAAATTTCATTAAAGTGTCTGGGTATTTTATAGTTGACTTATATGTGAATATGTAGTTAGGCTTGCTGGGTTTGTTTTCTAATAAATATGCTTTTTTGTTTCTCAATACCCGAAGCATTTTCAAAAGCATTGTCATCCATCTGAATACTGTAATCCCAACCAGAGAAAACCTTTATAAAATATATTTTCTTACATTTTCCCTTTTCCCCCCCTATTTGACTTAACTGAGATCTTCCCTCAAATCCTGAATCAGAGAACTTGCTTTTCATCCTCAGAATAAAACTGCTGATTTCCTTAAGCAGAGTACAGGCTGGAACTCTACTATAACAGCCAGAGTAAATGATGATGGTTACATTTAAAACTTAGGTCATCTTGATGATGTGGACACTGGTTAAATTAGTCAAAGGAGGGTTTTTGTGTTTATGAGTGTGAAGTGATTTGTCATATTAATAGTCTGCCACCTCCACTAAGTATATATAAACATATATGTACAAGTATATAATGTATACATGGTTAAAAAGATAAGATTCATTATATATTTTCATTCATATACCATCTTTCATTTCAGGTCTTATATGTAAGTAAAAAACCCAAGGTGAATATTTTGAGGTTCATATTCTAAGAGTAATTTGCAAAGGGGTAATCGTTTTTGCATCTAGTTTTGCAAGTCACAGCAGAGTCATGTGCTTTACAGGTTTCCATTGGATTGCATCGAGATGGGACTGATGGTCAAGCAACAGTATTTTGGAGTTTGAGACCCTCTGGTCCTAATCATAAGGCAGTTACAGAGGATGATATAAGTCCTTTTAATGGCTCTGTTGTTTTCTTATCTGGACAAAGTGATACTGCAATCAACATTACTATTAAAGCTGATGATATACCTGAAATGAATGAAACCGTGTTATTAACTTTGGACAGGTACTGTACCCTAATCTTTATTCATATGTACCACTTGCTATACTCAATCTATATATAAAGAATTGGTACAGTATTAATCATAAGGTGTTGCCTCCATTGCATTGATAAATGCCTGGAGGAATATTGGGCCCTTGATTCAGATTGTGTATGAAAGCTTCTTTGACTTGTGATCAATGTAAGAAATCAGGTTTGCTTGTTATCTATTGATTTAGTTTTGTTTATATTTTGATTAAAATAATGTATGCTACTAAAAAAATCACTTAACTTTGACCTTTAGTTATAGCTCTTGATTTATAACACTTTTATTTTCAGAAAAATAATGTTTAGTGAGATCATGTGGAAAGCTATAATGAATAGTAACAAAAGCAATACATAACTGTGTCTTTCTCAGAAGAGGTTTATAATCAGGATGATGTTGCAGAATTAGATATTTCTGTCACAACTGCTGTCTTCCAAAATAGGCCAGTGTGATTATTGCCATGTACCTCAGCTGCAAAGGGAGCGATGGTGTTTCTGAAGCACAGTGCTGTGGTCTCCCTTCCGTGTGACCTCATGTAGTGGTTTTACCTTTGCTAAATTTTGTTTGCCAAATTTAGTGTAGTGTTTTTAGTGTTTATTCTCTTTTTGTGGGAGAAGATTAGAAGAAGTAAAGCAGGCTTAAGCTTAAAAATATTCAAATAGTTTTATTAACACACACTAAAAGAATGGAAAAGTTGGAAAAAACCAAAATGAAACTTTAAAACACTCTTCCCTTCTTATAATAAATGGTTAACTTTTTTACCAATAACATAGAGAGACACAACCTGTGACTTTTAGTCAGTTTTACTATTTAAACATAATTTTTCATCACTTTGGGAGAGGAGTATCTTTAGTTTTATGGAGACTTTTGCCACAAGGCAGAAACAGTCTTGTGGCTCCCAATGTCACAAATCTGCAACTGCCAGGAGTTTTTGCAGATTGTGCAGTCCCACCCATTAGCAGCCTTTCCCCTGGCTACTCCTGGGCCTCTCAGCATATCTGGGGTAATGTTTAAGAGTTCTTCTAGTATAAAACAAGGATTCGCTTCTTCTATCTCTAAAATTGTCTCTATCTCAAAAGAAATAGAGTCTTCTTTTTACTCTAAAGCCGAGGGCTTTAAATCACTTTCCTTTTAAAATAATCTTTGTATTAAAGGCTGAGACTTCTTTTTACTTTAGGAGTGAGTGGCTTTAAGATTCTCACTTGAATCTCAATCATAACAATTCTTAACTTTGACTAGAACTAGTATTCCCCTAAATAACATTGAGATGTTGCAAGAAACAGTTTATTTTTCTATAGTTTACAGGAGCGAAGTCCAGTTAAAAAAAAATTCACTTCCTCAATTTTTCTTCCTAATAATCTTTATCAGTTTTTTTTTAAACTTTTGTTCTACTGACTTTATGCAGTGTTTTTTTAATGTGTATTTTGTCTCTTTTTTCTGTCTCTCAGAGAAGGGTTAGGCCTTGGAAGCTTCATGTTGCCAGGAAAGGGTTAAATCTGCCCAGGTCTGCAGTGGCCATGTGACCTCAGCTGGTAGCAGTCTGTCCCCCCCGCTGCACTTTAGATCTGCATGGTTTCTTCTCTCTACTCTTTTCTGTCTGGAAATCACTGGCGGAGGGGAGTGGGGGGAGAGCTCTGCCCACCCCTCGGTCACAATCGGGGCGGCTTGAGCCCAACCGCGCCCATTGCTGTTATCAGGGGTCCTGCGGAGATCCCTCCCTGCTCCTGGGATCTGTGGTTCTTTGGTTCTGTGAAAGTTTAAAAAGTAGTTGCTGTTAAGCTGCAGTCTCTCTTCCCCTGCCAGGAGCCGATGAAGTCTGGCCAGGCCTCAGTGCCAGCTCCCCCCAAGTTGGGGGTAGCGGTGGGCTTAGTTGAATAACAGAATGTCTCGACTCGATGTTACTTGTTCAACTGGCTGGAAAGAAAAGCACTGACCTGAACAAAATTAGGATTTATATGGGTACTTCCCAGAGTCACATTCAATATTCTTTGTGGTCAAAGCAGATGCTAATATTTTAAACTAGCCTTCTGATAGGTTTCTGTCTTTTCTAAAACAATCTTATCAGGGCAAAACTTTACATTCTTCCTTAACTAAAAACTAAACTGTGCTAACCTATGACACCTCAGGATTGCAGGATATTAAGACTATAAGATGCCTCAGGAGATATTGTCTTCTGCATGAGAGCATTACTCAGAATATTTGAATTATTTCATATCCAGGAGCCTTTTTGTTTTATTAGCAGAATAATCTTGGCTGTTTCTTCAGTCCTACTTCCAAAAATTCAGATGTATATAAAGTTTAGAAATACTATCCCTTCTGCTAATACCTTCTAATAATCTAAGGTATATTTTTTCATATTTTTCTGAAAACATGCCAAGAGGGGTCTGTCAGCTACAGTGACTGCACTGAACATCTACTACTTACACAGTCCTTACCTTATGAAGAACTATCCTTCTTGTATATAGGAAGGGCAGACTAGCTCATGGGAAGTTTTAACACCAGATGTTCATATAGACTACATACTAGCAAACCAGAAAGCAACTCCTCATGCTGCTGCTCATCCTGTTTTTTGAGCAGTGTTCTGTCACACTGTAAAGATGCTGTTCCAGTGAAGGATTGATCTGCTTCTGTAGAAGCTGGCTGGTGGATACATCTATTGCACAATAAATTATTTCATTCTGTCTTGGACACTCACTGTGTTGAAAAGGTCCTGTTCAAGGCAAAAAACAGAGACTATTGCAAGCAGTTCTGTTTTTCGTCCTGTGGATGAAACTGGTTTGCTTGAAAGTTTATTAGAGTCTGTGGCACAAAAAAAGAAACTAAGATTAGAAATAATGATTGAAGTTGTGAAGAAGTTGTGTAAAGTGGCAAAAATGTTGAAGTGGAAGGATAGGAGACACGTACATAGAGGAAGTGGGCAGCATAAAATATTTTTAATACTGGACAGCTCTGCAGTATGTGTAACTACAGCTTTCTACCACTTACTCTGACTAGTAAACCCATGTCTTGAAAATTATGTGTAAAAGAGGATTGAATTGGTAGCTAAACAAATGCAACCACTGTTCTGATTTTGCTATGTATGGAGGGAGTAGCAGGTTCTCTTGATCATGAAGTGTCTGGTAAAAATTTTGCCAGCAGTAAGCAGTTTTCCCACATTTTGCAAGGTCAGAGAGTGAAATAAGGAATAGGTAGTCTTGCCAGGAAAAAGAAGTAAATGAGGAGCAGATAAAATCTGAACTTTTCTCTAGACCTGGGTAGTGTCCCTCAAGGCTACAAGTGAAATTTGTCAACTTTAACGTGAGCAGAAGCCAATAATGAAATATCTGCAAAGATGATCCTTTCAATACTGGAGATGACTCTTCAAAGCAGGGGTTAATGGTACTGGCTGGGTGATGCGTGTAAGCTTTTGGTATTGCCTCCTGCATAGTTTGTGTTTTCTAGATGAATGGATTTCAATTTCCAAGACTGGCAGCCAGCACCTCACAGCAGTAGTGAATTACCATGAAACAAAGGTGCTCTGTGTTGTGGATGTGCTAGCACTGTTTGATAAACTGTACCATAAATCAGTAGAAAAATAGAGCATGTATGGATTTTAATGAAACTACAGATGTAGACATACATTCATAAGCATTCTATTTATTGCAATTAATAATAGCATGGGCAAAATAATAAGATAATTAGTTCTAACAAGGATGTATTTACTTACAACTCTGCGATGTTATTAAGGCATTTTAAGTTTTAAATTAATTTTGATTTTACTCATAATTACAAAATAAATCTTCCAAGCCATTAAAAATAGTATTTTCCTTCCTTGCTCTATGGCCACCATCTTTAGGCCCTGGATAGTAAAAATAATTATGAATGCTGTCCACAAAATGGAGGCAAATTTATATCATGAAGAATATGCTTACCTAGAAGACAGGTGAAGCAAGATAATCCTGTACTTGCTGAAGTTTCTTCATATTTTCTCTCTTTAGGACCAGATTCAGTTTGGATTCCTGCCCGTATCTTAATAGGCCTAAATTGAAATTAAACATAAATAAAGCCAGAGGTCTGTAGTGAAAGCTGATTTTTTTTTTTCTTTAACTTTTGCACAAGAAATTCTTGCCCCCAGTCATGCCCTCAGTGCGGATACACTGCTATAAATGTGGCAGTTGGCACAGCTGAAGGGCCAGGGCTCTTATGGCACATGGATTGTGTTTGTTCTCTTAAATGAATGGACTTCAGGTTCAGGGAACAGCAGTTCACAAATGATTTTATTTTTATTTTGGGGAAATTAAAATGCAGGAACACTTGAGTGTTTAAATAGTTTATGCTCAAAACTTTTGGTCATGACTTCCATAAATTAAGATGCCAAAACAGATCCATGTACATATGTATGCATCTAATTTATTTATATGATCAGTGAAGTAAAACTGATGCAATGTAATGTGGACAATTCTACAGTTGTAGTGATTTCTGTGATGTGATACAGGCTGAGGTACTTAACACCTTCTTTGCTTCAGTCTTCAGCCTCAGTAAGACCAATAATTCTCAGGGCAACTGGTCCCCTGAGATGGTAGACCAGGTTAAAGACCAGAACAGACCCCCTGAAATCCAGGAGAAAGTAGTGATTGGCAGAGCTATTTAGGTGGTCACAAGTCTATGGGACTGAATAGGATCCATCCTAGGGTAAGAGGGAGCTGTTGTAAGAGCTCTCTAAGCTGCTCTTCATCATTTATCATCAGTTGTGGCTAAGGAGGCTGAGGAAACAAACAATTGGAGGTTGGCCAGTGTGGTGCTTGTTCACAAGCTGGAAGGAGGATCTGGGGAACTACAGGCCAGTCAGCCTGACGTTGATGCTTGGCAAGGTTATGGAACAGATGGTCTTGAGTGGGGTTGTACGGTACCTACAGGATGGCTGGGTCATCAGACCCAGACAGCATGGGCTGGTCCTGCCTGAACAATCTGATCTTTTATGATCAGGTGACATGCCTGAGCAATTTGGGGAAAGCTGTGGATGTTGTCTGCCTGGACTTCAGCAGTCATTGTGTCCCACAATATTCTCCTTGAAAAGCTGGCAGCCCACAGCTTGGACAGGTGCTCTGGTGCTCTCTTCTGTGAGTTAGGAATTGGCTGGAAGGCCGGGCCCAGAGAGTGGTGGTGAATGGTTCTGCATCCAGCTGGCAGCCAGTCACTGATGGAGTCCCCCAGGGATCAAATTTGGGCCCAGAACTGTTTAATATCTTTAATGATGACCTGGATGAGGGGATTTATGTCTAGTAAATTTGTGAATGACACCAAGTTGTATGGAAGTGTTGATCTTCTGGAGGGCAGGAAAGTTCTGCAGAGGAACCTCAACAGGCTGGGTTGATGGGCCAACACCAACAGCTTGAGATTCAACAAGGCCAAGTCTCATATTCTCCACGCGGGTCACAACAACCCCATGCAGAGCTACAGGCTGTGGAACAGTGGCTGGAAAGTGGCCCAGTGGAAGAGGACACTTTTTGAGATACCTGGTAGAAGAGAAAGTTTTTTAGAGAAGCATGTTTTTAAGAAGAATAATAGTACAAATTCATGGTTGCTGAACACAGCACTCAAGTCCAACCTATGTTTTGCATCTCCACTTTTTAAAAAAAATTATTTTCTAAATTTAAAAAGTTTGCAAATCATGAAAGACCCATTTAAAGCGCTGTGTATGGTCTGTGTGCTTTAATTCTGGGCATAAGTAAAGCTGTTAAATGAAGTTTGCAATATTTTTCTAACTTTGGGATTTCCTGTACTCAGTGCCTATTTCAAAACTCTGTTTAAGTATTTTTTCCGTGAAGAAATATATGTGATGCTATAAGAATTATGTCTTTCATTATAAAATGTTAGCTTTTACTTCAAGGCTTTGGTCAGATATTGCTTTGATAGGGAAAAAGTTATTTGAAACTGATAGTAGAATGTTTATATGAGTGTTACTGGACATATACTGCTAGCTTTCATTACTTTTCAAAGTAATAAAGCCATATATCTTCTGCTGAATAACTTAGGTTAAAATGGCCTCCAAAATCAAATAAATTGTGGATTAAAGCTGGAGAGAAGGTGCTACCTCTAATGAGAAACACTGTGGAATTTATAATGTGACCAATTCTCCTTGAATACTATTCTTTAAAGCTAGGTCACTAATTAAGTCAATAGATAATACTGAAAAAAATTGTAGTGAGTAGCAAAGTAGCGAACACTAATTGAGGAAGCAAATTGAGTTACATTCCACAGGCATTTTGAATGCACCTTTTCTGAGATACCTGAAAGAAGAGGAAGATTTTAGAGAAGTGTTTTTCAGAGTAACATTAATAAAAATTAACAGTTGCAATTCAGTTTCTCATGGGCTTTTCAAGACATTCACTTTCTTTAGAATTCCAGTTCTTGGTTCAAAGTTATCAAATTCAAACACATCTCTTAATTATTATTTTATTTTCAGTAATATTTGTTTCAACATTGTTATGTTATTTAAAACTCCATCAAAAATCTTCCTTCTGTTATTTTAAAAGTACTATGCATTTAAAAAAAAGTGAGGAAACATTTTGAAGCTTCTTTTATTTGTCCTAATTAATCTGTAGTTCTTACTAAGTAATAATTAAGGTATTTTTAAAGAAAGAACTTCTGTGATGACTAGCCTTTTCAGATGGGAATTATCATATGGGAAGTGGGGGCAGTCTTCAGTCCAGGGCATAAGGCAAGGATGTGGTGGAGGGGCAGGTTAAGCATGGAACGCATGTCAAGTTTGGATGGTGGTCACCAGCATCAGGCACAGTATAGTGATTGCCAGGCAAGTACACAGCAAGAAGAAAAATCCAGGGTTGAGCCAGGAAGTCCCTTGATGGATCCTGGTCCAGGATTGATATGAAAATTTGTATATGTATACCTCAGAATGTAAACACGAGGGATCTTATTGTTTTCATTGCTTATGTGATGGCATATCTGAGTTAAAAACCTGTGCCTTGTGGCTTCTATTTTGTTTAGCATGGGCTGTTTTATCATGAAATCACAGAATAAGCAAAATTGGAAGGAACCCATCAGCATCAAGTCTGACTCCTGGGCCTGCATAGGATGCCCTGAGAAACATCCTGTGGGCCTGAGGGTGTTGTCCAAAAACTTCTTGAACTCTGTCAGGCTTGGTGTTGTGACCGCTACTCTAGGGAGCCTGTTCCAGTGCCCAAGCATTGTCTGCTGTTTTTGAATATTAACCAGCATTTAGTATGCCAAAGCACTGGTTGCAATCTGGCCAGTCACACAGGGAAAATGCAGTCACATCCATCAATCAGTCAGTCAGTCAAGTGACTCTAGTTTTGAACAGCTGGCTGGAGAAAAATCCAAGAAAATTATGTTTCTAGCAGTGGATGGCTGAATCTGGCCAGTTACTTTCTAAATTCCAAGTTCTCAGGGTTCTGGTCTGATCTACACTGTGATCGTTAAAAGGTTGTAAGTACTGCCAGTCTTCTCAGTCCTTTCAAAGTATACCGGGAGATGCTCTAAGTACGTCCTCATGGTACCTTGGGATTGTTTAATTTCTGCTACCCTTTGGATTTCGTTAGAGCTGCCATCATGCATTACAACATGATACTAGATTTTAGCACTACTCAGTTAACAGGCCATTTTTTGTCTTAGCTCTTTTTGGACTCATGTAGTCTGACTTCATGAAGATGAAAGAGATGCTATATCTGGCATGCCCTTTCATTTTTTGATGATTGTGTCTTAACCACTTAGGCTTGTACATACGTACCAAAACCCCATTTGATATAATGGTTCATTTGTATGTTTTGCTGTGAAATATATTAGCAACAGCTTAGTGATATAATTAAATTTTAATATTAGGAACAATGTAATGTAAATGAAAATTTACAAAAATTTTAGCTCTGAACTTTTCACCTTGACTTTTTAAATGGTATTAATGCTTGATGGTTTTGGAAAACTTGAATACATTTCTGAAGGATATGAGAATGTCTTTATATATAGTATTTAAAATGTAGCCTCATTTGAAATAACTAAGAAATTTCTATTAAATCAGGTCTCCTATTTGAAAGAATAGAGCTACAAGTGTATTTGTTTCATTACTTCAAAATTTTGAGTGAACTCTTATGTCTATTGAATTCTTAATCTGAATTATTTTTTAATTCAAAATTTCACTTTATAAATGCTTTGTTTATCTGTTCATACAATTTTAATGATACATACAGGTTTTATATTAAATATTTATTTTACATTAAAATAATCTTTACATTATTGAAATTACATACTTGTTATTGCAGAATAATTTCCTTTCATCTGACTTGATGTGATAGTTTTATCATATGTGCTTATTTTCGTATTTCTATTTTTTGCCTTATTTGTGAGGGTGATGGTTTTCTTCTCTTCTTGTTTTGTTGGTATTTCACTCTGGTAGTCTGATGAACTGAAAAACTGTCAGAAAGAAAGTTTGATGTGAGTTTGGGCTAAAATAGTTTTTGATATACGTGTGTTATAACTCCCAATATACTTACTTGTTTTTATCATTACTATGTCAGATTGATGAAATAGTATATAATGGAGGCACGTTCATTATATATACACATTTTTTTTTCCGCATTAAGTTATTAATATAGGCTGCTGGTGCAGTTGTGAGCAGACACAGAGATTGGCAGTGATAGAACTTCTGGAGGAGGGCTGGGTAGGGTATACCGTGAATGGGCCTTGACATCCTGAATTGGTCATGAGGTCATTTCTCACCAATAGGGACTGACCATTGCTAGCATTTGTCAACAGGAAAATGCCAGGGAAGGAGGTTCCCATAAAAGGAATGTGATATGTTTGAAAAGGGACAAGAAAACTTTGTGGTGCTCTTGTTATTATTGTCTAAGACTGGTACGATTGAAATTTCCGGAAGTGGCACTTTTCATTTCTTCCCCTGTCCCTTTTCTTTCCCTCTATTCTTCTTTCTTTTCCTTCTATCTTTCTCTGTTAACAGGGTAGAGACAGAAAGGTTTATCGTGTACTTTGGGTAAGTGCTGAGAGCTGTGGCTTGTCTTCCATGAATCAGTGCTTTGTTTTAAGAGTGATTAGTTTGAACAGAATCTGTCAATAACTTCTTTTTCTCTCAGGAATAATGTCTTCTGCATCTCTTCAGGCAATGCTTGCTTGCCCTTTGATTTTTAATTTGATGGCATGGATTTCTGGCTTGAAGGTTTATTTAGGATTTGTGAATGATGAAAGTTATTAATGCATGACTCAGTGTTTGATACCTGCACTTGATTGCAATAGTGCATCCGTAATACAATTTGTCTTACCTAAATGCCTGAGCAGGCTGGAGTTGTAGAGAAGTTATCTGTGATCAAAGATGAGTAGTCATCTTTTTTTTGAATGACGTATGTTTAGTTTATGTTAACACAAGCTGCTGTGTCTGCTGGCATATTTTTTTAATATGCAATACACATGATGTATTACCCTTTAAAATAGATGTTTCCTGTTTGTTCATTGGCATTTTCTTCCAGAAAACATGGAAGATGAATTGAATTCATAAACTAACATTTAATAAACTATCAAAATCATCAGTCTGAAGGTGCATTTTTTATGCATCTTTCAGTAGTAGTTTTTCTTGCATTTTTAGTGGAATGAACTTAAAACAATGTAATTGCAAATTCACATCTGAGGAAATGAATGCAAGAAATACAAGCTCACTTTCTTTGAGTGATTTTGGATCATCCCTTATGTCTTGGTTCAAATAAAAAGTAATACCAAATGTGATTTTAGATTTTTAGTATACAATTCTATTTCTTTTTCTTTGTGTTGTGTGCATGTATGACTAAAAAGCCCCAGAACTATAAACTGTAAAAAATAACCAGAAAAAAAAGGTACTTCAGAGAACAAGGGTTCTGGTTTATTGCAAATGAACGGAACACTCTGATTTGTCTTTCCTAATTTATTATATTCTTTGTAGGTACTTGTTTTCATGATTTATTCATAAAATTAATCAGGATTCTGATGTTCTTCACATGGATATATATTTACTTACTAAAATAACCGTCACTCAAAAAACCCCTTTTTCTTCATTTCCCAGGATCAATGTGGAAAATCAAATACTGAAATATGGGTTTACTACTTGTGAGATTACTATTTTGGAAAATGATGATCCTGGAGGAGTGTTTGAATTTTCTCCCTCTTCCAGAGGTCCCTACAGTATCAAGGTAGCTATCTGAATAACTTTTCTTAACCATTATGGAAAAGTAAATCTTAACAGAGTGCAAGTAAAATGCTGGATTTTTTTTTTTTTACAGGAAGGGGATTCTGTTGAGCTACAAATTGTCCGCAGAAGAGGGAGCCTTGTCAGGCAGTTTCTGCGATACACTGTAGAACCAAGGGACAATAATGAGTTTTATGGAAGCACAGGAATTCTGGAATTTAAGCCTGGGGAAAGAGAGATCATAATTACTCTTTTGACAAGGATGGATGGCATTCCAGAGGTAGAAATGAAAATTTTCCTTTCTTCAAATTATGTTCACAGCATAACAGTTTGTCACTTATTAAAATACAGGAAAATGTATGGGAGCAGAACAAGTGTGCAATGCTTTTCTACAGAATGTATTTCCAGTCTCCAAAACAGGGATGCCTGGATAACTAGAAGGTATCTTCAGCTTTAATAGGCCTCAGTGGATTTTTATGTTTTGTAAATTGAAACTTCTCATCCATCTGAGCTTTTTGCATCCATGACGTTCTGTACTATAGAATACCACTTTTTAATTGAGTGCCGTGCGAACAATCACTTTGTTCCTTTTTTGGTAAATACCTGCTCATTGAACTCAGTGCTCCCCAGTCTACGCTAATATTTTCTGTATAGATGCAAAGACGCAATACCTGTTGTAGTGTTCCATGATGCATCTCCTGTGAGGTTTTTTCCAAGAAATATATGAAGTACAAAGTCACATTAGATTAATAATGAAAGCTGACAAATTATTTTTAAATTAGTTTAATGTCAGTGGCTTTAAAATCTTTTCTTCCCTGCTGCATATGACAAAGACTTACAAAACCATTGTGCATGTAGAAAACGTGTAATTTTCTTTTGTTGAAATTTTCCTCTCTTTCTGCTGAATAAATCTTTTTATTCTGACTGAATTTCCTTCTTCCAGCTGGATGAGACATATGCTGTTGTGCTCAGTGGCTATAGTGAAATGTCAGGAAAGCTGGGGAGTGCCACAAGGGTCAATATAACCATTTTGAAGAATGATGATCCACATGGTGTCATTCAGTTTCTACCTGATGAACTATCAGTGACAATAAAGGAAAGTAAAGGAGAAATCATCTATGCTGGTAATCCTTTTTATCAGAGTTACTGCTTTCTCTGCTGTCTGCTCCTGCAAGGCTTCTTTTCCCTACTTTACCTTCATAGGACAGTGCCTGACTCAGGAGTTTCCACGGTGGTACAGTACCAGCATGATGAGCAGTGGAGATTAGTGCAGAGGAGGATGGGCCTTGAAAGCCATAGGCATCAATCCAGTTAAAATATAGCTAGAGAATATACCAGACAGGAGGGACAGAGAATTGATTTATGTGCAAGGTACAGCCTGGTGATAGTAGCTCTCCCGGGCGAGCATGAAGCACTGGGTGCTATATGAGAGAAGAATGAGCTGAATTTTCGTAAGTGTGTCTTCAATTTATCTGTCTGTATTGTATCAACAGAGTTGATAAAAGTCTTAACTGCTGTAATAGTCTATTATTGTGCAGCGTTCTGTGTAGGGCACTCCCATACTAGTTTTGCAAGATGTGGATTTACTTACTGTTTCCTTTTTCTTTGTTTCAGCTTTGCTGATCTTTTTAATTTTGACTTTTATTTTTCTGGAGATACACACTGACTGTGCATATTTTCATTTTGTAGCCTCTTACAGACTTGTAAGAAACCAAGGAAACTATGGCAATGTTAGTGTGTTCTGGATTGTTGACCCAGCATGTACCAGTGATGTCTATCCTGAACAAGGGACTGTTTTCTTTGATAATCTGGAGCTTTCAAAAAATATCACAATTTACTCTCTACCAGATGAGGTAATAATTTTTACAGTATTTTTGTGTAAATATGTGCACCAAAGAGGATGTGCTCAAACATTGCAAGTTAAGAAAAAGCTCTGTGTTTTAAGAAACTGATATCCTTTTGTGAGATAAATCAAAATACTTGGGTAAAACTTAAACAAATCATAAAAGAATTAGAGACATTGTGCATATCTATAAGCAAGAAAGATAGAATATGTCAGTAGTCGTTTAGTTAAATTATAAGTAAACCACTTGTTTTAATAGCAAGAATCATAATTTTATATTTTTAAAGCTGATAAATTTGAAATAAAGAATGAGAATAATTAGTAGTAAAAGAATAAATAAATAAATATAGCTGTAAAAATAAGTTACATCAGCATCAGGAACCTGCAAAATAACTTCTGAATCATCTGTACAATAGCAAAGATGGGGGGATTTGTTTTCAAAGATTTTTGACTGATTATTATTTTTGTGTAAGTGTATGAACTGTAGTTTTTCATCCCTCTTGACACATTTATGAATCAATAAATAAATAACAATATCCAGAAATCCTAGTTTGTTAACCTCCTCAGTTGTTCATTTTAATTTCTTCACTGTTTTGTATGCAAGAAATTAATTTCTTAATACTTTGTTATTCAGGTACCTGAAGAGATGGAGGTATTCATAATCAGATTATTCAATGCCACTGGTGGAGCCAGACTGGGAAATATAACCAGTGCATTTTTACAGATTACAAGGAATGATGATCCCATTTATTTTGCAGGTTAGATATTACTGATTTTAAATTTTGAATTCATATTCTACCCCAAACAGATTTTATTGACAGAGCAGATTATTGAAAAAACTTAATCCTAGTGGAGTTATTGTTATAAAATGTACTTTTGTTTTGTTTTTGTTGTACTAAATTTGCTTTTTTTTTTTTTTTTAAACTTAAGAATTTTCTCTCATTCTATGTCACTATTCTTGTTGGTGGCTCGACAACAATGTTCTCTTCTACCTGCAAGTATTTTCCTTCCTTAACTAGATATGCCCTTCTCTTTCCCTGAGGTGAAAGATCCTCTTATGGGGGATTAGATAAATAGGCCACATGCAAGAAGTGTGGGCTTGAACTTGAATTTACTGCTTGTGTGTTTTCAGAACCTCTGAGAGTGAGCATTACGGAAGGGAGTGTTGCAAACTTTACAGTCCTAAGGAATGGATCTGCTGATGCTGTTGTTGCTGTTCAGTATATTACTGTTAATGGAGATGCAACAGCTGAAGAGGGAGACTTTGTACCCAGTGAAAAGGACAGTTTCATTCTGTTTGATGTCGGAGAAAGAGAGCAGACCTTATCTGTGTATATTAATGATGATGATACCCCTGAAACTGATGAAGCATTTTATATCTTCCTCTTGAATTCAACAGGTAAAAGCAATGATTTAATATATATTTAGTAACTCTCTTTTTCTTTTTTCTCTATATTTTACTAGCTTGTTCTTATCATAAAGCAGCTGGGGATTACATGAATAAGGTTTGCATCAAAATGTCTATAAAATTTCTGTACAATGTGTTTGGATTTTGATCTTGAACTGTTTAATTGGGAACAAAAATTAAATTATAAAGCTGAAACTGTCCTGCAAAAATAACTTGAGTTAAAATCTCTTTCCAAATGCTCCAAATTAGATGGGGTTTTTACTCATTTATAAGAAAATATAAGTTAAATATAAGAAACAGGTAGTTTTTCTCAATTATCTGAGTATAAGGTAGTTCATATGTTTCCTGAGGCCAGCTAGAATTCACTCGGATACCTAACCCTCTTGCAGAACACCAACTTCATGGAAGTTATTGGAAAAAGCCATACTTCTCCCTTCTTAAATTTTCTCTTCAGTGATCTCTTTCTGTTTTATTAACTTTGTTCAGGATCTACCAGTATTTTCTTTTACTATTCTTGGAAACTTTTGAGGGCTTTCCCCCTGGCACACATTCCTGCCAGCAGGGGCAAAATGCATACTATTTCTAGATGAATTCCTGAAAGGAAAAAAAACATACTATTTTTCTTTTTATGATCTGTTGCATATATTGGCCTTGATTTTTAACATCCCTTTCAAAAATTATGTTGGGCTGTCGTACGTCTGAGAAAATACAAATAGAGGTATATGAAGTTAAGGCCATAGATTGTTCACTTTTGAATAAAAACAAGTCTAGTGCTTTTGAAAAGGGTGAAAACTATGATGGGGATGGAAACGTAATGTACCTTTGTGGACATAAAGGGGTGTTGAAATGTCCGTACTGTGCTAATATACACAAAGAAATCCTAACTTCTACCTTACTTCACAGGTGTCTTGTATTTTTTTTTTTTTCAGGTAGGCTGTGATATGGGTATGAATAATCTCTTAGAGATTGTTATTGCCTTGTATTTAGTTAAAGTGCAATATTTCTGTTGTAGGTCTAAAGCAGACCCAGGGTCTCTGAATATGTGTCTTTTTCTTCTGACTTGACCAATTGATCAAACATGAAGTACAACCTCTCATACAATCCTTTCCTCTCAGGATTGCATCATCTCTGGTCATGTCACATTTTTTTTCTGCGAATCTGAATTCTTGATCTCTGCCTTAGATGCTACTTATATACTTTTACTCTGATTTGTCTTTTACTGAGTATCTCAAATACTGTTTTTCAGTGGTTGTTTTATCACTGCTTGTTTCTTTCTTTGCTTGAAAGCTGTTGATGTGAGAAGAAGATATGTTCAATCTCAGAGTTACCTCCATTTCTGATTCCAGTTTTGATAAAATTAATCACCCTCTTTTTAGGGGATACTGTTATCTTTAATGCTGGAGTGGCTACAGTTATTATTGAAGCAAATGATGATCCTAATGGAATTTTCTCCTTAGAACCTATAGAGAAGCCAGTGGAAGAAGGAAAAAGTAATTTTTTTTTGTAAGTAACTTTTAAATAATATTGTTGCCCATTTTTTGAATACATGTATGTATATCTTAATGTGTGAGTTATTTTATGAATACTACTTTGATCTAATCCTATTTATTGCATTGCTAAAATTTATTAGAAAAATAGCTCCACCAAATTTTGGATTAAATTATTTGCAAACTTATTGAGGATCAACAAAACATCAAACATCAATTCATATTATCAAGTAGACTGCGCAAATTAAAATGTGTACAGAATTCCTGTTAAAATATAAGCAAATAAGATTACAGCACAGGACATATTTTTTATATTTTCATACAAATAATATTACAGCATAGGGGGTTTTGTTATATTTTCACACAAATAACATTACAGCATGGGGGGTTTTGTTATATTTTCGTGAGAGTGTAGGTACAGAAGGATCAGGATGAATGAGCAAAATATTACCTGGACCAATAGAGAAGTAAAAAATCTTTTCAAAATATGGTTAAATACAACTATATGGTTTTCCATTTCTTTTTGCAGCCTACTTTGAAATCTTAGCCTACAAACCACCTATATTACTCTATTCTTTCTGTTAGTTTGTTTTTCTTCTAACTGCAAATTACAGATAGGAGCCTATACTTAAAGTCCATATGTGCCTTTCTTCTAGCCTGAATATACTTTTCCCTTGTCTGACTGTAGCTGCTGGAATGTATTCAGGAAGGGGAAGGGTTAAGAAATTATTTTTCATGTCATCTGACCTTTTTGTGTTCCTAAATTCAGAATGTAGCTATAAATTTACAAAAATACTGAATTTCAATAAGAAAATTCTAGACATTGTATAAAGAAGTGTTTAATATATGTTCACAATAAATTTGACAGTGTGAACAGTGAGAGAAGAGGGTTTTTTCACAATTGTTTAATTATCTTTTATATATTTTTATTTGATGTGACTGTTCGTTTTAAAGCCTTGAAATAGATGCCTGTGACGGTGAGTTAGATCTTTATGCCTGTGTTGCACATCTAAAAAAATAAAATCCTTGTTAAAAGAATATATTAAAAATATGTTCTGTGTTTGATTTTATTTTGCTGCTCTTTGGGATTTTTTTGGTCCTTAATAATATTAAAAAAAAAAAAAAAAAAAAAAAAAAAGGATTGTGTGAAGGGTGATGATTTGAACTAAACACATATGTATACAGGCACTTTATGAAAACACATGATACCAAGGTGACCAACATCTGACCTTGCTTAGTCCTTATTGATAAAATATATTTACTAGGAAACTGTCTCTTCCATACCCTCAAAAGCATTTGACTTTTGTGTAGTATATAAGTATATAAGTAAAGTCGTTTATAATTTAACCAGTGAGAATACCTAAGGCAGCACTGAGCTTTCAAGAGAGTAACTGGACTTACTGCAACAGTGCTACAGCCCTGGAATAGAAGCCCCTGCTTAATTAAAAAAAAAAAGAAGGAAACCTCTGAAACCAGTAAAAACATACTGTGTTTCTGTTGCTAGACTGCTTTTCTGAATTAACTTTTCATATTTGTATAAAAATGCTTTAAATAGCTTTTTCTGTTTTTTACCACACAAACAGAAATGTTCTTTTTGTATGTCAACCTATTTTGCTAATAAAGGAACTTTATGTTCAGTTCAGTTTTTCAATATTTATTTGTAATATCTTTTGGAAATTGGTGCAATTATGTTACCAGATAGCTATGAAAACAAATAAAAGCTTTTAATTATTTATTAAATTTTTAGTATGGAATAATCAGATTTTTGAAGGACCTAGTATATAACCCAAATTAAATACCAATACGAAAAAGGTTAAGGCACCTTGATGGTTAAAGAAAAAAAGATTTGTAGTTAAGTGCCTTCTCTTTCTTCTCTAAGAGTTAACTCAATTTTTAATGTTAATTTGCTGAACTATACATTCATTTTTATTATTAAAAAATGGAAGTGCAAGACAAACTGGTGTTGCTCTAAACAGTAGATGTGCCTTCATTGATTACTTACTTTCTAAGGTATCTGTGGTATACTTTGGGGTAAAATTATATTGTGAAATCGCAGGCTGTCTATTATTGTTCATGTTTCTATTTGTTATTTGTGGTTATTTAGAACAATGTATATTATTTCCCATCGTAAGGGTGATTAGTCCATGTTTTCTCTTGTTAATGGAGAATACTGATGCATACCTGCAAGGACATTCACTTTATCTGTATCTCTGAGCAGGATTTTGCGACATAGAGGACACTTTGGGAATGTCTCTTTAACCTGGCAGCTGTTTCGTAATGATTCTACACTGAAGCCAGGAGATGAGTTCTATGAAACTTATGGGACTGTGTACTTCATGGATGGTGTAGGATCAAAGCTGATAGTGCTCCATGCTGTTTCAGATAAAATTCCTGAATTCAACGAATTTTACATTTTAAAGTTGGTGAATGTTTCAGGTATTGTCTTCCATATAACCATTCCCTTTCTATCTGGTTGAAAATAATTATATTTAATCAATCAAAAGGAAAACAATCCTGGAAGGAGCTTTGCCTTGATGCGTATGTCATCCTATACTTTTCTGGTGAGATTTTAGGTTTTGTTTTTCATTTATTCTTTAATTTAGGTATATGAACAAAGTTTTGGAATCTGGCCTTTAAAAAAGATGCCTTATGGTGATTTCAGAGATTTAGAGTTTTGTGTAGAGCTGAAAAATGAAGGTGTTAAAGGTTACGCATATGGAAATTGGCTGGTTTGTTTGCTTTATTCTAGAAATTTCTGTAAAATACAAATAGTTACCACTTTGTATCACTTAAATTGCAACCTGCTACAGGCCTGCTACTGAGTGGAGTTCCAAATCTGCTGGACTCTTTCCACCTCAGTACTATTTATGGTCTTCTGTGCTGAGATACAACTGAAAATACGTTGACATTTCCGTAAGTGAAATCCCTATGCATGTACAGAAGATTTCCTACTTAGTGGTGCATGGATGCTCTACAGTCACATCAAGACCTTCTTACTGTGGACAAGTGAGGTGATAATGGCAGGACTTAGGAGCAGTTTTAACACACAACTGGTTACTGCTTTTGCAGGGTCATCTCTGCTTATTTGGAGCCAATGAGCCAAACATTGCCATTTCATGTTTGTTTAAATCTTGGAGTACAGTGAGAAATGAATTTGACCCCGTGTTTTTGAAATGAAACAAAAGCAACCTATCTCATTACTAATTCAGGAAAACATGAGCTAATCTTGTTTTAACAGAAAGACAGTTATATTCTGCGACTGAAAAATAACATGGCCTGTTTTCTATGGAAATGTTCTCTACAGTATTTTAAAACCAATACAGTTATTTTATGTTAATCTTAAATTTGGAGAAATTTTTAAGAGTTCAGAGACTCTTTAAAGAAGATTTAGGCCTATTTAGAATGGGATTTTTTTTATACATTTTAAAATCCTTAGTAACTTTTTTCAGATCAGTAACTTTTAACTTCCATTAAATAGGTGGATCTCCTGGTCCTGGCGGGCAGCTGTCTGAAACAAGCCTTGCTGTAACTGTGATGATCCCTTTCAATGATGACCCTTTTGGAGTCTTCGTTATAGATCCAGAGAGTCGGGACAGAGAGATAGCAGAAGATGTTCTTTCTGAAGATGATCTTTCCTATATTACAGACTTTACGATCTGGAGAAAACAAGGCACTTTTGGTGTTGTACGTTTAGGTTGGGAAATATTGTCCAGTACATTTCAAACTGGATTACCATCAATGGTAGACTTCTTGTTGCTGGGATCATTTCCAAGTTCAGTACAATCCCAGCCACACATGAGACGCCATCACAGTGGAACAGATGCTTTGTATTTCAGTGGAAAAGAGGATGCATTTGGAATTATTGGTCTGGAATACCCATATGATGGAAATACTGCAGCAACTAATTTTACATTTTCAGCATGGTTAATTCCTAATGTCAATACTGATGGTTATATAGTTGAAAAGGATGATGGTAATGGGACCTTATATTATGGTGTGAAAATCCAAACAAATGATTCTCATGTTTCTGTAGTGCTTCATTATACAGCATTAGGATCCAATATGACATACATAGCCAAAGCAGCAGTCCTGAAATATTTGGATGAAAGTACTTGGGTTCATGTTCTGATTACTCTGGATGAAAGCATAATTGAATTTTACATGGATGGAATTCCAGTTGTGGGAGGAATTAAGAGCCTTAAAGGAGAAGCAATTGCTGATGGTGAGCCAATAGGTTGTATTTTTCTGTTTCATATGTAAGTTCTGCAAAATACAAAAGTGTATAGCTCCTTGAAAGAGGTATGCAAGATTGTGAAATTGTTATATCTGATAAGTTAGTTAAACACAATTCATAGAAAATTCTAGGGATTTTCAAAAAATATATAGATGAAAATTAGAGCTGGGAAATTTTTGAAAAGCATCAGACTGTAAGAGAGCTTGGATTGCAATAATTTGAAAATAATAATTAGTAATTATACTTCTATATGTATGCTTATCATGTAGTTATATATAGTTATAATTAATAATTTTCATTAGATTTACAGTACTGTGGCTAAGAAAGAATTTTTCCTCTTGATTTCTAAAACAAAATACAATTATGTTTTTGATCCTAATTGTGTATTATATTACAACTAAACCACTATTTTGTAAGCAATAGAATTTTTCAGGGTTTAGATGTACTTAAGCAAGTATTTACATGGTATATGAAAAGTTTGCCCATATGTTTAATGATGTTCCAAATAGCATTAGCATGTGTACTTTAGTTCCTCTAACTCAATATTTCCAGATGTGACTTAGTCATATGTAACCATTATGTAATTTTATACTCAACTGTCATAGCAGTGAGCGTCATAATAATTCCTTTATAAAGGCAGGTATTGTATCATGGGAATACACTTACATATACTCCTTCTTTTGCAGTTCCTCACTCTTCTTTTTTTTTTTTTTTTTTTTTTTTTTTTTTTTTTTTTTTTTTAATAACAGTAATCTCATCTTCATCCTTTCCTTTCTTCCTCTCCCCATCAGTTTCACAGGTTTCCTTTCATGGGGATGGGCAGTGAATGATTATCAAATTCTTGAATACAATCTCCTCTGTAATCAAAGGAGGAAAATTAAAAAAACATGCAGTGATGTTAAATGCATGTGCATCTACATGCATATATGTACACAAACATAAAGTGAGCATGAAGAGGAGATGTCATTAATTCCTAAGTGTAGGATTTCATTTCCTGGTAGTTGAAGTCTAAGAAATTTAGCCTCTGTAAAAAAATAGTTCCTCTGCAAAAAAGTAGTGCCCCTGCCTTTAATAACTACCATCAGATGTGAAATGCTGTGGCTTAGAAAGGATTTTTTTCACCTCAGTTTCTAAAACACAGATGTGTGAAATGCAGTAAGGCTTTTGTTGCCAGAAGGTTATGTCTGACTCATTGCAAATTTTCCATATTAGTGAAGATGACATGTGCTCTGTCTGGAGATACTACAAGTATAAGCTAAGGATTTAATTTCTCACCATTATCACTGTTGGATACTACAGTGAGCACTCTAGCCTGGTTTTCTCACCATCCTCTGCCTTGTGTCTTGGGGCCTGTAGCAGTTGTTGTGGTTAATTGTTTCTAGAAGTGACACTCAGTAGCATATTTCCTTCCAAGGTCAGAAGACGGCTCAAGAGATGTGTTACATACATTTTAGAGTGATAGGCATGACTATGAGCTATCAGTTTAGTATATTTGTGAAAAAGGGATCTGTCGTTTTCTGACTTGCTGAGTAGGATGATAGTATGGAGTGAAAGAAATATTAAAGCAGTTGTAAAAAGTGCTTGGGGCTTGGTATACATTTCTTAAGCCCCTCTTCCAATGCATTAGGGTACAAGCATGTCTAGTGTGGCTAATACTCTGAAGGACAGAGGACAGATTAAATATACAAAGATACAAAATGGGTAAAGGAAGTGTTTGGAAAAACAAAAGTAAGACAGGCTGCAGCTGGGCTCTGAAAATTTTTAGAGGAAAGAGAGAAGTTTCTAAGATTCATTAAGACAAGGGATGATGACGACGTGCAGATAGAATTAGTAGGATGAAAAACATGGAGGTCTAGGAAGGAATTATTTGACCTGTAATGATCTAGCTGCAAAACTGAGATGAGGCTTCAGGAGCCTCCCAGTCTACATTTCAAGATCATTATGATTACTGACCCAGGGACAGTAAACAATTTATCATAGATTTTTTAATAATTATACATATTAGCTATTTTGAAAAAAAAAACCAAAAAAAACCCCATAAACAAATAACATGAGAAAAAATTTCTTCTCAGGTCCAGGAATAGTGAGAATTGGAGCAGGAATCAATGGCAACAACAGGTACACGGGTTTAATGCAGGATGTCAGGCTTTACGAGAGAAAATTGACACAAGCAGAGATCTATGAACTCCATGCAAGTCCCGCTAAGAGTGACGTTCACCCTGTCTCTGGGTATTTGGAGTATCGGCAAGGAGAAACCAATAAATCATTCATTGTGTCTGCAAAGGATGACAAAGAGGAAGAAGGAGAGGAGTTATTCATCCTAAAGCTTATTGCTGTGTGTGGTGGAGCTCGAATTTCACAAGAAAACACAACAGCAAGATTAAGAATACAGAAAAGTGATAATGCTAATGGTTTATTTGGCTTCACTGGAGCATGTATTCCTGAGGTAAGATGCTCATAAGGAAAACTACAGGAGAAATTTTAGACACAGTCAAACTAATAGCAAGGCTAACTAACCTTTGAAGGTTCTTGATTCCACTTTTTTAGTTTTTGTATTTAAGCAAAATTTTCTAGAATTTGGAATTGTGTAAGTTCTGATTATATCAGCCTCAGTCACACTGGCATTTACAATATTTTTTTTTTTTTTAATCCCCCCCAAATTATTTTTAGTAGGAAAATTTATTTTATTACATAAACTGAAGACTTAAAATTTCCTAGAACAGTTTTTTTTTTTTCCTGTACATCTGTAACTTCTGAGACTGTAACGTGATATCATCTTGGAGAGAGTTTATTTTCTTCTTAGTATCTGGTGCAATTGTGTGTTTTGGATTCAGGATGAGAATAATGTTGATATCACAAGGATAGTTTGGCTGTTGCAAAGCAGGACTTCACCTGAGTCAAAGACTTTTCTGTGTCTCATGCTCTGCTAGTGAGGAGCTGCACAAACATCTGGGAAGGAGTATGTCCAGAACAGCTCACCTGAGCTGGCCAAAAGAACATTCCATACCATGGAATAACATGTTCAGTGTATAAACTAGGGGAGTTACCTGGAAGGCAGTTGGTCATTGTTTGGAAATGGGCTGGGTATTGGTCAGCAAGTGGTGAGCGATTGTGCTGTGCAGCACTTGTTTCTCCTGGGTTCTGTTCCAGTCTCTCCCTCCCTAATAATTAAATCATCATCATTATCATCATTGTATTTGACATTAATTCACTTGGCACTGGCTGGAAGTTGCTGGTTTTAGACATTACATTTTCTATGGTGATGGCCACCGTATATGAAGTATATAAACTTGAATCTTTTATTGAGGGGATTGAAAAAAAACATAATTAGTTGTTAGGTTTTTTAATCATTATGCGGGAGAAAGACGTGATACACATATATATTTTGGAAAAAAAAAATCAAAATGCTTTCCAGTTTGGGAACTCTTATGATGTCTTAAGTACAACCTTTTTAACAAAAGTCCCTATGAAGTGTTTGAAGGCAACCATCTTGCCTGACTGATGCTAGTTTTCAGTCCAGTTCAGTTTGCTTTCCAGGTGCCTACCATCTGCTACCATAATAGATTCCTTCCGTTTCAAATGCCACTGATAATTCTGTGATGCCACAGATCAGCAACCAACCATGAAGCAAAATTAAAAATTTATGTGTCATGTTAATTGTTTCACCTTTATCTTATAGCATTGTTTTATCAGTATTTTAATTTCAATACTTGTATCTGTTGGTATTTGTCTGTTAAGCAGCTGAAGGTGCATTCAGTATCTTCACAGTATTTTCAGCAGCTCTGAAATTTATCTAAACCTTAAGATAGCTTTAGTCATTCTGATAACTTTCAAATAAAATTATTTTCTATTTTAGCTTGATGATCATAATTTTTTTTATTATACTTGGCCAATATCAATACCTGATTTGTTCCAAATGTGTGAAATTGTTGCTGCTGAAGGCATGTTCTTTGTGAAGACAGAATTGCAAAGAGTACTGTAGCACAAAAAGTTTTTCAGTTTTCCTGAATGATAATAGTATAGTTTAGTATAAATGTATCTATTTTGTTTTCTGTAGTGCTTTTAGTCAGGGAAAGGAAGAATCCAAATCTTTCTTTAAATTAAAATTAAAATAATTGACATTAATATAAAACAGTATAGTCTTTTGCTTTTGCTACAACATTTCAAACATATTTATTCTGGTTTTGTATCCAAAATAGATAATAGGGTACAGTTACTGGCTGACATTAGGGAGATGCTAGAAGATATTACAATTTCCATTAAGATTGTTCTGACCACCATCAAGATCAATTTCAGCTTCCTTGTTTCAGCTTCAAAAGTGCTGAAAGTAACATGACAGCAATAAAAAATTACTGAACATTTGAATAGCATTAGAGAATTCAACCTTTTACATTTATTCCTTTGAATTACTTTGATCATAACATATATGTCAATTTCTGGCTTTCTTTCAGGCTGCTGATGAGGGTTCCACTATATCCTGTGTCGTGGAGCGTACAAGAGGAGCCCTAGACTATGTGTATATAAATTACATTATCTCACAGGTTGATTCCAGGGGCATTAATTACTCTGTTAGCGATTTTTCTAACAGCAGTGGCACTATCACATTCCTTCCTTGGCAGAGATCAGAGGTAAACCCTACCTTCCTATTAACTATTCATCCTGTCCTTTGCAAACCTGCTGGAAAACACCTTTTGAGGATGCTTGACTGCTTTTCATACTAAAGAGTCTTTCCTTCACATGGCTTTTATTACATATTGCAGGGGTTTTTTTTTAATCTTTGACATCTAACGAGTGATAGAATACCTATATATCTGTGTACGTCTCACTTCATGCATTACAGTGCAAGCATGAATGCTTAATTGCCCATAATTACACATTTAATGCATATAAGATATATTTACATATATATATTAGATATACATATATCTATATCTATACTTTAAGTATAGGTAGTTCTGGGCTTGAATAGTGGATCCAGTGACTTTTGAAATTAGAATATGATCCAGTTTTGATCTGAGTTTTGGAGATCAGTTTTATCTCTACAACAGTTAAATAGACAATTGTCAACTTCACTGGTGTTATCAAATGTATTGCAACTTTAGGCACATTCTGTCTCTTTTGTTTAATCTGTTTCTGTGAATTTGACCCCAGCCAACAGCATGGGAATTTCACATTTAATTGAAGAAGAGGTATGGAAACACAATACTGTAGGCAGTTCATACGTGTTTTCTACTAGTATTTGTTAAATAAAAAGGGTGGATCGATAGTAGAAAATACTGTCTTTAATTTCGCTTCTATCATTCTGCTGAAGTCAGTAGAGACTGAGTGAAACCTACTGATATAATTTGAAAAGATCCCAGTGACTCACTTAAAACTGCGGATCTGGTCCCAGTTAAACAATGTAACTGATTACAGCTTGACAAAATCTTGTGATTTTGGAAAATAGTATGCTCCAGGCAGTTTATTCGGCTTTAATTCTCTACTGAAATGTATTACTGCATTACATACAGACATTTAAAGTTAAATTTGCCAAGATTTTCCAGTTTGGCAGCATTGATGAGGCCTGACTTACTTTAAAAAGTGGCAGAAAAGACCTGGTTAACCCTCTTGTTCCATTGCTATGTGGTCCAATATACTAAAGTCTGTGTACAGAGAACCTTGGGTCATTGCCTTAAGAAACAGATTGGGAGCAGTTGCTCATCAGGTGAAAGTTTTTAAGAGAATATACATTGACATTTTTATACTACTCATTCTCATGGCTTTAAATATGATCAGCTACTTAAACTGTTTCTCCTATATATTTGTCAAATCTTATCACAATGTATAGAAAGTTGGAATTGTCTGAGATTAATATATTAGCCTGTGCAGAGCAGATTATGTTACATGATAATGTGATCTGTAACCTCAAGTGTCAGGTGGCATTAAAAGCTCACTTTACTTGCTCTTAACAAAAAAATGGGTTTGGAATTGGTATTCTAAACTTATTATCATAAGGTTAAAGTACATGGAGGTTAAAGATGTTCTCTACATTGCTTTCTGGACTCACAGCAGATACAGCTGAATGACTAAAAACTTAATTGTTCAAAGGGTCATAAAACTCTTAAGGGATGTATGTTACATAATTTGATTTCTCCATGATTTGGTCCTTCTCTAGGTCTTAAATTTGCATGTTATTGATGATGACATTCCGGAGCTAAATGAATATTTCCGTGTGACATTAGTCTCTGCAGTGTCTGGAGATGGAAAACTAGGTTCAACTCCTACCAGTGGAGCAAGTATAGATCCGGAAAAGGAAACTACTGATATCAGCATTAAAGCCAGTGACCACCCATATGGTAACAATGTTGAAGATGATACAGTCTTATTGCAGATTTATGTTTACTTCTAGTTCAAGAGGTAAAAGTTTGCCTGGCCTAGATAGATGAGGAAGCAAAAGTATTACTCTTTATCTAATTTTTACACTTGTCTAAGAAATTACCTACTCTTGAGAATACTACAAAAAAGGCATTAAACCAAACATGCGATCATCCCCTGTGCAAGAAAACCAAATTGCATGTTCTTGATCTTATGCCAGTTTTTGTGAAATGAGAATTTGTAACAGAGACATTTAAGCATGCCTATTATACCAATAAGTACCCAATATTATGATACTTAAGTTCTTTTGGGAAGAGTTGAATTCATTCTTGTGATATGGTTTTTTGAGACTAACATGAATATCTGAGAGAGAGACAATGGTACATAGTACATTCTGTAAATAGGATGATTGAGTCCTAAAGACATATGAATATTTTTAAAAATTCATAAACATTAAATGTAGATATTATAAATATTTTTGTTTATTTTTTTATTATTATAATTTGAATTTGGTATGAGAAGCCATGTAAATAACCATTTTTGTGTTTCAGGTCTACTGCAGTTCTCAGTGGGGCCACCTCCTCAGCCCAGTGATGAAATGATTCTGCCAGCCTTTGCTGTGCCCCATATCACTGTTAAAGAAGAAGTTGGACACATCAGATTATTGGTAGTTCGTGCACAAGGGCTTCTTGGAACAGTTCTTATGGAATATAGGACAGTGCCACTTACAGCTTTCAGTCCTGAAGATTATCAGGTATGGCCATTGCCAAGGTGTGTAATTATTTTAGAATTTAATCAAAGCTATTTCTCCTGAATATAGCCCTCAGTTTGAATATTTTAGCTCATCTGTGATTATTTTCCCTAGCTCAGCTGTGATGCTTTTCACAGACAGTTTATTTTATTATGCTGGTGTGATAGACAGATGCATAGTACTCATTATAAAAATAAAAATCACTATGTGCCTTTTGCCTCCATTCTGTGCAGCATGCTGTGTTGACTAGAAAAAACCTCTGGGTTTGATTTTGATCTCCTTAAGAAAATTGTCAGTGCAGCAAGAATGGATATTTCCTATTGTTTCTAAGTATATCAGACTTTATACGACCATACAGCTGCATATGCAGGTGAAGATTATATTGTACGTATGAGGATTTCTGCATATTCAGCAACACAGCTTATAAGTATCTGTTTCCTTGTCTGACTGCTGTTTGTGCAGAAAAATGTAGATAAATGAAGATGCTCATAATTCAGTGAATTTAGATTGCTATTTCTTATAACAAAGACTCAGCAGATTTTTTAACGTTAAAGAAAAGTAGATGTTTTCATAAAGATAAAAAGAATTGAGGATGTTTCTTCATTTGGATGAAAAGACTAAACTTGAACAAAACTGTGAAGACCTGTCATATTTCAGGCTGTTTGGGGCTCAATGGAATTTCAGCCTGGAGAAAGATACAAGTACATTACTGTTAACATCACTGACAATTCTATTCCTGAACTAGAAAAAACTTTTAAAGTGGAGCTGTTGAACCCAGAGGGAGGAGGTAAGGCACATACATCAATTCACTGGTTGTATTTTCGTGATCTTTATTCATCCCCTAAAATCCAACCTTGTGAACTATTTCCATGTTATTTCTAATGACATACCCTCCACACAGCAGCAATTCTTTTTAGGAAAAAACTGTCTTTCAGATGTTTTGTTAATCACTGCTGCAAATAACCAGATCTCAGAGAAAGCATATTAGTACCATGAATTCAAAGGCAGTTGTTGCTTTTTAAATTACATAATTCCATCGTTCATAGAGAGAATTTAAGCAATTTTTAATTTTAATTTTTAATTTAGGTTGTCAATATTTAAGGTTTAATAGTCAAATGTGTGTTTTTTATTTACCACTTGAGTGAAATTGTAGAAATTGCAATAAATTGGCTCATAAATGATTCAAATGGTTTATAGCATTAGAAAATTGTGGGTTTTGAGATGCATGGAGAGTTTATTTGAATTGGAGAACTAGCTAGAAGCTAGTGTCTCCTGCTGTGAGATGTTAGTCTCACAACTGTTGGCAAGCATCAGTGCTCCTGCCATGTAAAATCACTTTTGCTTTATAGAATTTATTTCCATTGCAAAATGTTTTTAAGGGAGATTCCTCCTAGCTGGAAGAAAAGAAGTAATTCAAAATATTGAGAGCCGTGAAGTGCCTTTTTAACTGATACTATTTTTATGAGCAATTCAGAATTGCAAGTGTGATGCCTTCTGGAGCACTAGATCATATTAACATGAATGTTTGTGCTGCAATGTGGCACTATGGTGCAAAGCTAGGATTCTTTTGATAAAAGTTTCAGAGCTTTCATGCATGTGGAATTTTTGGTCAAGTAGTTTCATTTAAATGAACTTTTCTCTTTGACTTTTTTGGTTAGAAGACTTACAGCTAACTTTGGTAATTTACTAGAGGCAGATACTTTCTGAACATAATCTTTTTGAGCTTTCCAACATCACTGCAAGTACAAAACTTCAGTGAAGCTGCCAGTTTTTTTCAACTTTCTGACACAAGTTTTTGATTTGTGAGAAAATATTAGAATAAGAGAATCTCACAGGGTCTAGCTACCACTTCCCTCTCCACTCTGCCCCATTTCTTATTTGTCCATTAGGATTGAGAAAGAGGGAACACAGAAAGAAAGGAGAAAAAGAAAAAAAAAAAAAAAAAAAAAAAAAAAAAAAAAAAAAAAAAAGAGAGAGAGAAAGATAAATGAGACTTGTATGTGGGTTTTTTTTTTCCCCTTCTGATTTCCTTTTGCTGTTTCCAATGAAATAAATTAAACAAGAGGTAACATACTCAATATTTTTCTAGCTTTTATCAGAAATTCTATATATTTCTATTTTAAAAATTGACGCTTTCCTAGAATACGTCTCTGTCTTTTTGTGTTGTCCAGAAATGTTTAAATTAATTTCTACTTTCCCTTTATTTATAAATGTATATATGTGTATATATCTGTATGTCTGTCCTCTTAAAGTTGCTGAGCTCTTTAGAAATGATGGAAGTGGTAGTGGTGATGGAAACGTGGATTTCTTCCTTTCAGCTGTCCCTCAACATGGTAAGCTTTCTTGTTTAATCCTATATTTTATTTATAACTGTAATAGGCTTTCATAAATTACCGTGCCTGTAAACTTCCTTTACATGCAGTTAGAGATTAATAATCTAAATTTAACATAAAGTTTTATCAGAAAAATTCTTTCCAATTTTAATTTAGGTGTAATTTTACTAGCAGTCAGAGTTTATTGTAAAACAGGGAACAACAGGTTCTTGTACAATCAAAACCATATTGTTGTAAAACGCAATAAAAAGTTTACAAAATTATCTTTGTCTGAACATTGTCAAATTTTCCTGGGAGAAAAAAGCAAAGGCACTTTTTAAATTGAAAGCAAATTTAAAACTACCTGATTGTATGCTTTGATACATTCTATGTATAATTTGGATCCCTTAATAGCAAAAATACCCTTATGGAAAAGTAAGAGTTTGTTAGATTTTTTAATGAAATAATTTGATTTTTTTTCAATTTTTCTTTTTCATTTCTTCATGTTTCTATTTATGTCATAATATGCAGAAAACATGATAATTTAATATTGAAAAGAAAAAGAAATAACATAGAATATATGGGAAAACCGTATGGATATGGGGCTTCAAATTAAAACTTGCAGATGTACAAGTGTTATATGAGCACCCATATGTCAATAGAGTAATATCTTTTCTTTTTAATTTTTTCCTTTATTTCCTATTTCCTTTTTTTTTTTTTTTTTTTTTTTAAATAGCTTTTTAGGTTGTTTTCTTTGACATTCTGTTTCCCTTCTACTTTTTTCCAGAAATGGTTTCCTTAAGTGGCAGGCTCTTTTGCTCTCTGAGCAGCAAGTTCTGTCACCCAAGACAATATTTTTAGAAGCAGGACTTACTTGACTTGGTGGGGTTTTTCTGGTTATTTTATGGTCTTTTATCCCACCTTATGTTAGGATGAGACCTGTGTTCATCTTGTCTTTCCGCTTATACTGTGGTTTACTGTATAACTCCTCACTGTCCGGAATGTTGCTCCATTTTCATTCATTAAACCTTAATTTCATTTTGGTTCCTCCATTAAAATAATACTTTTTGTTGCATAGTTCCAAAGGACTGAGAAGACTGCCTTACTGAAGGTCAGTTCCTGTTCCATACAAGGAGTTACCATGCATTTAAAAAAGAACTAAACCAAGACAAAAAGCACAGATACTTCATACCCTCTTTTGTATTTTTCTAGCATATTTCTTTAGCTGTTTTCTTTCATGTCAGAAGACATGAGAGTTAAAAATAACCCTTTTTGGAACTTGCATTTAACAGCTAGCTTGGGAATTGCTTCCCACATCCTTGTGACTATTGAGGCTTCTGATGATGCTCATGGTGTGTTTGAGTTCAGTGCTGAGTCCCTTTCGGTGAATGGAACGGAGCCTGAAGATGGAGATAGCAATGTTGTGCTGCAGGTTAGAAAGCTTTGAGTCTCATATTACTGCCTTGTACCCTTCTGTCTGTTTTTGCTGGTGTTCTGTGATGCTTTTGTCATTAGTCTATGGGGTTTATAACAACTTTGTCATGAACATTTGTTTTTCCAATCTTGCAATGTTTGCTAATATATATTATTCAGCTTTAAACTAAAATAACAATAATGATATACAAAAGCTTAAAATCTTCAACTTATTTAGAATCAAGAGACTTATCTTAAAGTTAGTTTTGTTAATACAAGTTCTGCAGAGCTAAGATGATAAAAATTATGTTTTTAAACCACAGACATATCTTTAATTTGTCATGTTATAGTCTTTGCTTAATTGCATTTCACAAATCTGGGTTCTTCTTTTCCATGGAACAAAAATACTCATATCTTTATATGTTTTTCCTAGGTTGTGAGAAGTCATGGAGCCTTATCTCAGGTGACATTGCATTGGATCATACTCTGCGATCTTACCAACGACCTGATCTCTACAGATGGGAATGTAACATTTGATGTTGGCCAAGTGAGAGCAAATATTACATTACAGATTTCTTCTGATGATGTTCCTGAATTGGATGAGATGTTTTCAGTTTTGATCATCAATGTCTCCCTTGGTCGTCTTGGATATCATACTAATGCAACATTAACTATTTTAGCAAATGATGATCCATATGGAGCCTTCATCTTTTCTGAGCAAAACAGACCAATAAAAGTTGAGGAAGAAACAAAAAATATCTCTCTGACAGTTATAAGATGCGGTGGTCTCCTTGGTGCAGTAATGGTGAAATACAGAACTATTGGTGATGGAGAAAAGTCGCCCTTTCTTCCACCTGATGTTGTCCGAGCAATAGAGGGAAAAGACTATATACCCATTACGGGTTATGTGATCTTCGCAACCAATGAAAGTGAGGCCACAATATCCTTGCCTATTTTGGATGATGATGAACCTGAGAGATCAGAATCTGTTTTTGTGGAGCTGAGTAGTGTTGTTTTGATCAAGGAAGTTCAGGATCGGCCAAGTAAGTGTCTTACATAAAACCTACAATTTAACTATAAAGGTTAGTATTTATATGTAACAAGAGAAAATGCAGCAAGATAAATGAAGAACTCTTTACCTCTGCCAAACTCCATATAGTTAAGATACCTCATAGTTACCTGACTTTTGCCTGTTGGCATTTATTTCCTTTGGTACACTATTTTACTGGAAAAGCATGAGTATTTCTTTGTCCCTTTTGCATTGTCTTGTCCAAGGTCTTTCAGGTCAAATATGTTACATTATTTTTTTGAGCACTGATACCTGCTCATTTAGCATTGTTTCTGGAAGTTCAGTAGGAAATAACTAAGCTAGTTTTTCTTATTCAACGACAAAAAAGTCTTATTAAAAAAAGGGATGTAGAATTAGTGATGTGCTGCTTTCTTAGCATTGACAATTTTTACTTCATTTCTCATTCAGATAAATTTAGAACATTACAGCCTGATTTGAGCTTCAAAGATTCTTGGCATGTTTAATTGCTGCTCTTGCCCACAAAATAAGGGGTAATTTCAAATACAATTCCACTTGCAAAATCTTAATTATATTTCATTATATCAAGAGTAAAACTAAAGTTATCCTGAACTACATTGATTGCAATTAGTTTTATGGATAGATAGATAAATAAATAAATAAATAAATTCACAATACCTCATCTTTTCAAAAAAAATATGTCTTGTGTGCTCCATAGCATAGTAGAATAATGTTCGGATTTTCTGCCAGAAGATAATTTAAACGCATGTATTTTTATGTGTTTTGTGGTTATGCTTTGTCTATTTGTAAAAAAGATAATTTTCATGAAAACTAGGGACAGCTAAACTCACATGTATGCCTATGAACTTGTGCGAATTTTATAGCCATTGATAGTAAACATTTCAGGTACCCCTCACTAAGTTTTCTTTTTATTTCAGTTATGAATTCTCCTCGACTTGGCTTAGTGGGTGAGACAATAGCTCATGTGATTATCAATGCCAATGATGATGCTTTTGGAACACTTCAGCTTTCAGCTTCAGCTGTGCGAGTTGCTGAAAACTATGTTGGACCAATCATTAACGTGACCAGAACTGGGGGAATATTTTCAGATGTTTCTGTGAAATTTAAAGCTATGCCAATAACTGCAACAGCTGGTAAGAAGGCAGAATAGCAGAGCTGTGCAGCCTGTGTTAAAGCTGAAACAAACAAGTGTGTAATGAATGCTCTATTATGTAACAAGTATGAAATAAAAAGTAGTAAGGCATTGACTGTGCTTACCAAATATGAATCTAAGACCTAGGGGAAAGTTCATGAATTATCACTGGAAAATCTAAAAGTGAAATAAGGGAAGTAATTGGGGTGTTTGTTTTACTTAGTAGTGTACTACCATTTAAACACCCCTTCACCCCCACCCCCCAAAATACTGTAGTAGTATATATAAAAACAATTTAGTCCCATGTACATATTTAAACCCATCATTTATTGCTTAGTTGAGCTTATTGGAGAGGAAGTGAGAACTGGGGACTCAGCTGTAAAACAAATAGGGAAAAATCTAACAAAACCCAAGGAGGCCTATACTTCTGAAAATGGAATGTAAACTTCTCTATTTGGTCCCTGCTGTAGAGAAGGTGTATAAAGAAAGGAGAATAAGTCTTCAGGATCACTTAGACTGCTATAAATTGAGTGCACTCTATTTTGGCTGTGTACAGACTGTACTATGTAACAGACTGTTATAAATTAAATGTGTAGCTAGATTTATATTAGAGTATGCTTTAAATTATTTTCTGAGGAGCTGTGATCTAATGCATCATAGGTGTTCCTCTAGACAGTTGAGACAAGTTAGCCTAAAGTGAAGTTGACACATCAAATGTGCCCTTTACTGAAATCTGTGTTGACAAGGTGCTGCTGTTTTCACTTCTATCTCTTAGTAGTGTGACCTTGTAAACAGCAGACAATAAACCTTTTGTAACTACCTCTTTGTCTTACAGTACAAGCTTTGTTTTGGTCAAACCAAGTTTTATTTTGATCCATCCAGACATCTAAAAGGCAATAGAAAGTAAAACCAAAAACCAAAACCAAAACCAACAAACAAACAAAATTAAAAAAAAAAAAAAAAAAAAAAAACCAACCCAACAAAAACAACAAAACCTCCTGGGGTCTAAAGATAAAGAACCTATAAAAACTCAGAGAAATGCATATATAAGCAAAGAGAAGATGGGTATTACTGATGTTCACCACACTGATCCGTAAAGCATTGATATTATCTGTGTTTTGTTGTTCTGGGTTTTTCAACTACAAATCTAGGTGAGGACTACAGTGTAGCTTCATCAGATGTTGTCTTACTAGAAGGGGAAACAAGTAAAGCTGTGCCAATTTATATAATTAATGATATAAATCCTGAACTTGAGGAGTCATTTTATGTTCAGCTGCTGAACCAAACAACAGGAGGAGCCTTGCTTGGATCTTTGACGAGGGCAGTCATAACTATTGAGGCTTCTGATGACCCTTTTGGATCCTTTGGTAAAGGAGTACATATTTTCTTTCTTCTGTTAACATTTTTTCGGGGCGGGGGGGGCGAGTTGTGGGGAAACTGCTATTTGGCAACTGGACAAAAACATTCAGAAGCAGAAGTGTGGGTGTAGAGAGTAAAGGAAAAGACAAGGTGAACTGAATTAAAATTAACTGAATTATATTATTAAATGTAATAAAGGAGTAATGGGGTTTTAATACAACAGAGGAATTGAGCCTCCTGGGGGCTCTGATCAGTGGCATCAAGCAGTAGAACGCGAGACAACAGGCAGAAACTGCTGCCCATGAAGTTTAGCCGGCACATGAGGAAGATCTTCTTTACTGTGCAGGTGATGGTGCACTGGAACAGGTTGCCCAGAGAGGTAGTGGAGTCTCCTTCAATGGAAACATCCAAGAACGATCTGGACACAGTCCTGTGCCATGTGCTCTGGGATGGCCCTACTTGAACAGGGAGCTTGAATTGTATAAACTACAGTGGTTCTTTCCAACCTGACCTATTCTGTGATTCTGTAATTTCTACTTGCTAATATTCCATGTTAAATGGTTTTAATTTATTTCTTCAATAAGTGACATGAAATCTGGTGAAGAGTTTCTTTGCTGCAAATAATTATGAAATTATATTCTAAGACCTTAGAAACAGTTCATGTTTAGCCTCAAACAATGGGTATACTGGAACAGACTTTTTTGGATGAGGGCTTAATTTTCATGCTGATTTTCTCTGCAGATGAAAATATGAATATTGAAAGTTTGCTTTTAGGTTTAAATGTGATTAAAAGGGGTTTACTTGTGCAAGTAAATGCAAGCAAGTAAAATAAAACTCTGCACTACAGGAACTGATGTATTTACTTTCAATTTAATTGTTAATGTACTGCATCTCCCTGTGGTCTATGTCAGTTTTTCAGAATACTGAATTCACTGTGGAGGAACCTGAATTTGGATCAGTAACCATAAATCTGCCAATAATCCGCAATGCTGGGACACTGGGTAATGTTACTGTTCAGTGGGCTGCTACTATTAACGGACATCCTGCTGACGATGACTTGCAAGTTGCCATGGGCAATATTACTTTTGCCCCTGGGGAGGCCATTCAGATGTTGCTGTTGGAAATCCTGGCTGATGATGTTCCAGAAGTAGAAGAAGTAAGTAGAACAGTTATTTCTCTCTTGAACAGTATTAGAGTTTTAACTTGTGTAAGAAATGTGTGCAGATGAAAATAAGAAATGATATGTCAGGAAGCTGCAACAAGTTCAGATTTTATTTTGCTTGTGATTGTTTTTAGAAGTGGCAAAAATTATTTGTTTTTCTCTTTTTTTTCTTTTTGAGATTGTCCATATAGAATTAACTCAGGCCTCCAACGGTGGTGCTATCGGGTTAGATGGCACCGCAAATATTGTTATACCTGCCAATGATAATCCTTACGGCACAGTTTTCTTTCATCAATCTTCATATCGAATTCAGGAGCCACTAGAAAGACATTTACTTGCAAATATATCAGTCAGGAGAAGGTCTGTATAATATTGCCTGATTTTGAATCTCTTTTTTTGTTGCTGTTGTTGGTTTGGTTTGGTTTGTTTTTTGTTGGGTATTTAATTGGCAATAATTTTAAATATCATGTCCTTGTATAGGTATTTGCATCAATTTCTTGCTCTGCCAACTCTTTTTTTTCATACACATTGATTTTGAACTAGATGTCTGCTTATTAGAAATGTACATAAAGTACATATGTATTGTTTGAGAGTGCAAACCAGGTGTACACAGTGTACTTGAACTTTTATTTTGCCTGTTAAATTGTCATTTAAAGCTGCAGACTGTTCCTGTGATATGAATTGGAAGACAAAGTGAATGAAACTTTGTGTGATGGAAGACAAAATGAAAAGCAGAACAGGTTTTGCACATAAAATATGGTATCCTGAGGACATCTTGAAGGAATGATAACCGCACTAGACAGCAGATTTTACTTCCTTGACAGTCCTAGGAAGACTAAGTTAACTCCTAGAAACAAATGTTTGTGAACATGCATGCTTAACAGACTGCTACCCCAGCAATCAAACTTGCTTTCTGAAAAACCCAGCTATTCAGTTATTCTGGTACTAGCTTCAAGAGTAGTAAATTTAGTTAGCTATTTGTAATTTTTCAGCAATTCCGAAGGTCTTAGTTAATTTTGTTCATTTTTCATTCTTAACCCAGTAACATACAGAATGTTAGGCATGCTTCACCAGCTAACATAACATTTTTATTTTAATGTCTTTTAGTGGAGGAAGGTTTGGTCAGCTGCAAATATTTTACAGCACTTCTGAGACTGACATTGTAGCTCTTGCCATTGAGCAAGGTGAGGATATCCTGGCCTATTACGAGTCTCCTGTACAGGGAATTCCTGACCAGCCGTCCAAGACCAGATTGAATGTGTCAGCAGCAAGTGACCCACTGTATGCCTGTGCAACTCAGTGCCTAAAAGAACAAGCTTGTTCAGCCTTTACATTTTCCAGTGCCTCTGAGATTCCTCTCTGCCTCTGGCTGACAACAGAGACCAGGCCATTGACTAACATGTCAGGATTATGGACCTACAAGAAAAACATCAGCAGTACATCTGTTCTGTTTAGCACACAAGCTACCGCTGGTAGTGATTATGAACCTATCACAAGACAATGGGCCATCATGCAGGAAGGGGAAGAGTTTGCAAATCTCACAGTCACCATACTCCCTGACAGCCTGCCAGAGCTGGATGAAAAATTCACTATATCCCTGTTAAAAGTTGAACTATTGAACACCTCAGCCACCTTAAAAAACCGACCAACTATTGGACAGCCAAATACTTCCACAGTTATCATAATGATGAATGGGGATGCCTTTGGAGTATTTAAGATCTGCAGTGTAAGTCCTAATGGAACAGAGAAGTATATTGAAGTAGAAGAACATCCTCAGGCCAAGGTGCAGCTAATGATACACAGGACAGAAGGCAGCCTGGGACAGGTGGCAGTGGAATGGCGTGTTGTTGGTGGAACTGCTACCCCAAACTTGGATTTTGTGGGTGTTGGTGAAATTCTGGTGTTTGCTGAAGGTGAGGCAAGGTTTAGCACCAATTCTGCTGTCTAAAATTAAAGAAAACACAAAACACACACACAAAGACCAAAAAAACCAAAACCAAAACCAAAACCAAAACAAAAAAACCACCAAAACCAAAACAAAAAACAAACAAACAAACAAAACACACACAAAAAACCCAAAAAACCCAAACATAAACAAACAAACAAACAAAAAACAAACCCCCCCAACCCTACAAATGTTTAAGTATTTTTAAAGAAATATTGAAGTATGCATTATAAAGATAACATTTTTACTAAATAAATAAGGAATAATATTGCTGAAATAGTTGTTGTATCAAAGATAATGAAAATGAGAAGCAGGCCTAAATGGTCTTTTGTTAATCATCAGTCAATACAGTACTAATTTTTAATGATATATCTTTTGAGGTTCTGAGAATCTATTGATTTCATAACTGGATAGTTAAAAAATTGCAAAGAAGAAAAGTCTATGGCAGGCATTATTTAAGCACTTTGCAACATGATGGATGTATTTTATATTTACGAAATCTGAGATGATTGAAGAGTTGTTTGAAAGCAGTTTATGTGAGTGTAGTAAAGATTCTACTGTTCATTTAGCTTGCTAAATCATCTGAACTCAAATGAAGGGTTACCAGGAGTGATTTAGAAATTGACCTGTAATTACATTAGTGTTTATAATGCTTAGTATTTACTAAATCGATTTTCAAAATACTTTGAAAGGCAATATAACAAAAAATATATATGTATATGGTGAACTGATGTAGTTATTAGTATACGTTATGCACATACAATGACCAGTAGGATTGTTTTGCAAATTTTAATGTATTATAGAGGTTGGTAGTTGATTGTGTTTGCTGCTTACATTGTCATTCTTTGATATTCCAGATGACAGGTAACTAATACAATGACAGTCCACTTTAATGCATTTCCTGGTCCAGTAAATATATAGTCAATTTTCATGTACATATATCTGTATGTGGTTCATGATAAAATGATAGCACTTGGTTGTTCTTTTTAACAGAAATTATATTCCCCTTTTCTAATTAAAATTTGAAAGCTGGAGGTGTTATAAAGCAAATAAGAATTCTAGGCATTCAAAAATTATGCTGACATTGTTAATTACTACAGAGTATATTTAATAATTTGTTAATTATATTGCCTAATATAACTTTTCATTAGTAATTGAATAAATTTTCATAACAACATTCACTAACTTCTAGACAGGTAAATAAGTAAAGATTCTTCATGTCCTTTTTTGTATGAGTTGAGTATTTACTAGTAGAGTAGATGATTGCATCTTTTTAAAAGGTGATTTTCATGTGAACACATTAATATGTGTATGTTCTACTTTTAGGTGAAACAAAAAAGATGGTCACACTGACCATTTTAGATGATCCAGAGCCCGAGGATAATGAAAGCATCATAATCAGCCTGGTGCATACTGAAGGAGGGAGTAGGATTCTGCCCAGTTTTGACACTGTCACAGCAGTTATCCTGGCAAGTGACAATGTGGCAGGAGTCATTAGCTTCCAGACAGCTGGAAGGTCTGTTATTGGTCGTGAAGGTGGGTTCTGTGTTTCTGCCAAACTCAGTTTGTTTAACTTGAGCGTCCACCTCTGTGCTTTCTGTTGATAACCGTTCAGTGATTGTATCACTGTTCAGAGAATGCCAGCAAACAGGGAATAATCACATACTTAGCACTCATTTCTTTGGATTTTTAATTGTTGCAAACATAGCACTTAAATGAAGTCTATGGAAAAGATGCATAGACCGTTTCCAAAACCATATTTCACCACTGGTTCATTCCCTTCCTTTTTCTGAAGGTTTTGCCTTGCTTCTATTGACATGACATTTCTAAGCTCCTTTTAGCATTTCTCATCCATTTATACCATATTTGAGAAGTGTATCATACAGACCAATTGCTAATCTTAGGCAAATATTACCTATTACTGTCTTAAAATTAATTTTAGATTACCTAGAAAATATTCCCATGGGAAAAAAACAGGGAAAAAAAAATCTTCCATCTTTCTAAATTTCTCTATAATTTTTATGGCAGCTCCTTCTAGGAGTGTGACAATCTTTGATGTCATCACTCAGTCATGACTTTTGAGAACAATAATAGTTTGATATCTAGTCTTTATTGGTGTTTTAAGAGAGCATGTTTCATGTTTTACCTAGGCTAGGTATGGTTCTGCATAGGACAGTAACAGTACAAATGGTGACTGCTTGTCACTATGCTGGAATCTCAGTGTACTTCAGTCTCAAATTTTTCTGATCTGTAAACTGATGGGTAGAGAAGACTAACAGGAATTGTCTGCCCAGGAACATGTGCACTGAATTTGTTCTTGGAAGAAAAAGTCTATCTCAAAAGAACATGGTCTGTTTTTTTTCTTATAATGAAAGGACACCGTAAGATTTTGGGTTTTGTTTAGATACAGTTTGTGTTAATTCTTTTGTGCCTAGTTTCTGTCCTTTTTTACTCCATGTTACAGGTTCTGATCTGCCTGACAAGCCAGCTGCAGTCTGGCAGTCTAGGAACAGCTGTTAATGAGCCCAAGGAATTAATACAAACCATCTCATTGCATAAGGTTATGAAGACCTTATATACTTTCCACTGGTTAAATATTAGTCATAGCATGCTGAAGCTGAAAGCTTTTATCTGGAGCTGAAATACTCTGCTATATATAGTATGTATATAGTGCTATAACTGATTCCAATTCCTTCAGCTTGTGAAAAATAGTGCATTGCATTATAGCAAGAAAAAAAACAGCCAAACTAGTTCAGTTGATAAAAAAATCAGGGAATGAGGTAAGGCCTTGATATGATTTCAGTGTTTTTACTTCATTTTCATTATCAAGCTTTTTCTTATGAAGACAAACATTGTCAAACATAAATCCAAACAGTGCTATCTTTACTATTTATTATATTATTAAACAGTTTCTGTTAAACAACTCAGTATTTTTTTTTTCAAGCTGTTCATATTATTTATCCCTGTGGAGAGGCAAGATTTGAAAAATTGAATATTGGTGAGGAAAGAGAAAAATAAGTTTGTCTTAGAATTGTTTTTGCTTAAAAAACAACCCTGCAGATGAGAGAGGTTAGAAAATACTCAGTGTGAGAAAAATCAGGTCTTTGTGTTTGCTCTGGATTTTTGGCTGTCAACCAAAAAGAAATGGATTTTTTCACAGAAGATAGCGGGATGTTGTTAAAGACTTAAAAGCCTTTCCCATAGACTTGGACATCTTTGCAAGTGGGGGAGGGAAGTAAGAGGGTTGGTGAAACACAGCCTCGTGAAGGATTTGTGCATGGTCTAGGCCTTTTGATATCTAACACAGCACTCAGGCCTGGGCACTTTTTGCCATGCTAATATCGAATAAGTTTAGCAGTGTCGGGGTCTCTGCTTTGAAAGTTACATAATGGAATAGATCTTTTCTTCACACTTCAGCTGTGGAACATGGCTGTCTTGGTGTTACCTGCATGTATTAAGTTCACACAATCACCACACTGAGGGCAAGGGCAGCATTTAAGTAGTGGCAGAACATGCAACAGTTGTATGGCTATGACTGAATTCGATGAAACACACTGCAATAGCTTAAAATATGGAGCAAGAGGAGAATGGATTGGGTACCCTTCTTGATAAAAGCAGAAATACAAAGACTTAAAATGGTAAAATATCAAGGAAAAAATTCATGAGACAAAACAGTGAAATTAACCTAACAATACTTTCAATATTCAGAAAACGATTTGTATTTGTGTTAGTATTTCTTACTGGATAGGAATAACAAAGATTTTGGTAAAGCTAGCTGAGCTTTACATGGGTCAGTAGCTGACTACTGGAAAGTCTTTAATTGTGATGAAATGTATTTCAGGTTTCTTCTTGGTGCTTGGATCAGTATATCAGCGTTCTGTATCTTGAAGTATTTTACAGTCTTCAGTGAAAATTTTTTGTATTGCATAATGTTGCATTGAAATAACCTTTGTCTATATTGTGTGTTCTGTGACGTTACTAAAGTAATTATTTTTCTGTAAAATATTTATTTGTTTGCAATGGATGTGAAAATTTCTTGAATGGGATAAACAGATTTCAGGGCAGTGTTACATTATATGAAAAATTAGCCTTCAGAGAACCTGTAAATTGTCAGTCTGCCCTCAGATATCTAACTGTAGAAGCAGAATTCTTATGATGTCAATACATTTTGAATTCCTTTGTTCTCTTAGAACTAGTGTGGGGCAACTTAAAACAAGGCTTAAATTATGTTTGAAATTATGAGACTGATAACATAATAGTTCTGTGTACTGTAAAATTGGTGTATACAATTTTTGTACTACTTCTTCACAATATTATTTTTCAGTTTATTATCTTAAGGTATTTTGAAGTTTGTTGTTCATATCTGTTTCATTCATAGCCAATATATTGGCATTTCTCAAATATTTCCTTACCAAACAGAGAACATGTCCAGAAAATGATCAATTTTTTTTCTGCCAGTTCTAGGTATACAAGCTATATATACCCTACAGAACAATAATATAGCAGAATAACCAGATAAGCATCCCAATTTCATGTTCATAGAGTTATACAGTCAGTGAGAGTAGCTGTGCTGCTCAATTCTGTATGCCATGGAATAAGAACAAAACCTAACACCACATCTGCTCTTTCCCTTTCACAGATGTGGCAGGCTCACAATAGGGTAGCATTTGAGTGTTTACATAGCACAAATGAAAAAAAAAAAAATTCTAGTCAATTTATAAAAATACTAAGAAAGTAATTTTCAGTCAATTGAGGATGGACCTAAGTTTACATGACTATTTCCAAGTGTCTTGATATTATAAATTTATGTGTATTTCATGTTCTTGAAAATGAATTCCACATTTATATACTGGCAAACTTCAATTCTGTGAACTGAAAAAATGCTGTTGACATACAGTTGCAATACACTTATATATTATAAATAAACATCTCTAACAAGAATGTATTACTAATGTATTTACTAATGTTACCTGCTGATCTATTTCATATTAATATGTAATTTACATTACTATATAAACCATTAAATTTTATATAAAATATTTATTTTTAGAAACGTACAGATATTTCATACTTTATCATGATATAAATTCTCTTATTTTTTTCAAAACTTTACAAAGAATTTACTATTTAAGTGACCATTTGGTTAAATGTTACAAATGTGAAAAAAATACTATAATGCTTCTTATAGATGCATATTTTAATTTGATACTTATTATCCCTGAAATTATATTAAAAAAAAAATTAAAATCATAAAACATTTTGCATCTAAATACAGTCCTTTTAAATTTTTGATTTTTTTTTCCTGGATGTTTTCTAACATCCAGAAATTGATAACATTTGTAAATTCAGAATCACATAAGTGGAACTCGCAGGTAACTACAAGCATTTTTCCACATGCTCTGTGTAAATTCATAAGACATTGCAGATGTCAGGAACATGTCTATTCCTTGCCAGTTAGCTGCTGGAGAAAACTGTGTTAAAGCTGTGTGTAGAGCATTTTTTCTGTGTGTAGTTCACAAACAGATACTACTCTTTGTTTTGTGCATGTTTTGATAGCAGTTATGCATATGCACCAGGTTCCTTTATATTTTGATAGTTGTTCCCAAGAATGAACTAAATTCATAAAAACCCATAAGGAAAGAGTTTAGATTTGTGAGGGTTTTGTTTCAATGTTAAAAAAAAAATGGTATTGCATAAGGACTGGAAGGCTCTCTATTAAAAAATATTAAGGTTTTACATAAAAATACTTCAACTGTGATTCATATTTTTTCATCTTCATTTTAATAGTTGAACTGTAGATGAAGAAACCGCAAAATATTGTATTTTGTCCTTTGTTCCTAGGGGAACAACTGCAATTCCATATTGTAAGAACTGCCCCAGGACTGGGAAATGTTACTGTTGAGTGGAAGATAGTTGGACATAATGTACAACAAAATTTTGAATACTATTCTGGCATTCTCTTTTTTCCTGAGGTGAGTCTATAAGCAAATCTAATGGCTACAAGACTGTAATTTGAAATGAGCTGAAACAGGTATGCTTTTATAGCAGTCTTCTTTGTCTTGAGATGATTAAGCTGCAGGGATTTTATACTTCTCAGTATTTTAACTTGACATTTCCTAAAAGGTGTTGCTCAAAATACATATGATAGAGTGATATTACTTGTACTTTGTACACTAATGACTAGTGAGTTTGTCAATAACATTTTAGGGGATATTGAATACAACATTGTATGTCCACTTGCGGGATGACCATATTCCAGAAGAAAAAGAGGAATACCGGATCATCCTACACAACATCAAAACAGAAGGTAATGAAGAACTACAGACTGCTATATCTAAAATTGCCATTTAGTAGTGTAATAGTTTTGTGTGTATTAAGCCATTTTGGAACTGTAAGACTAAGAATATTGAAAATGTTGCGAACTATGGAAAATGTGTTCCTGTTTCATTGAAACAGGCTTCTGTGTATTTATGTATACATATGATACAGGTGTAACAAAATAAGTGGATGTTTTTGTCTTTTTAAACAGTCTTGTCTATCAAGCTGTCTTTCTGGTCTGTCTCTGAATTACAGGAGGCCAGAATATTTTACTCTTTCAAGGAGATTATAATGAGAAAAGAATCATGAAATCACATCCCTTCTGAAATACCCTTTGTTAAACTGGAATTAGTGTCTAAACACCAAATTAGCTTGACATGGGTAGTGTCGCTGATAGGTACCTTGCCAGCTTGCCTTAATAATTTGTTTACTCTTGTAATTGTTCAGGATAAGTATAAATTAATACAGTTATTCATCAAGGCAATACTTCAGGTAATTTCTTAATGGAATGATTGAGAAGTTGAATATAATTTTAACTTTCATGATGAATTAATAGAAAAACTTTCTCTTTCTTTTTGCAATAGAAATAGTTTAGGAAAGTTCACATTTAGCACTGTTCTGGTTTTCTCATTTCTTAATACAGTCTTGAACTCTATACTTTTTATGCATACAATTTTTGTTGTGATTGAATGTTTACTGTGTTTGTTATAGAATGCAATTATGTACACATTCCACACCATCTGTTAAATTCAGGGAGAGTAAAATGTGTTTGGTTTGATTTAATTTGTAGTGTTACAGGCTGTCATTTGTATATAAAAATAGCAGTAATATACGACAAAACTTGATTTACCTAACACTATTAACTGTAGTCCACTGATTCATTTGCAGGTGTTTCTCCTTCTGGTTCTGCTGTTTTGGATAGTCAAGGATATGAAGCTGTTCTGACAGTAGAAGCTAGTGATGAACCACATGGAGTACTGAATTTTGCTTCTCCATCCAGGGTAGTTTTAGTTCCAGAGGAAAACAAAACCATTCAGCTTTTTATTAACAGAGAATTTGGATCTCTAGGTCTGTATAACATCTCCAAGAGAAATTAAATTTTGCTTTCAAAATCATTAAACAAATGAAAGCCATGACAGGGAGGCTAAAAATTCTGGAAAATCTTAGCTACAGTTACGTTTTCAGAACTTCTAGGCCCCTTACTGCAGGCTTGGAAACTAAGTTTTTAGTTAAAACTGAAGCCATAGTCTTTAATTCCACAGCGAGGGATCTGGGAGCTACAACATAGCTAGTTGGCTGTTAAGGTTCTGCTTTTATGTCTAAAAAATCTGTCTTGTACTGTTAGTCTGCCCAGAAGAAATTAAAAAAAAAAAAAAAAAAAAAAGAGGAAAAGAGGCTTCTAGGGAATTATCATTCCCACAGCATCCCTTCTATAAACTTCCAGAATCTGACAGTTTAGGAATATGTCATTGAAAAATTGCATTGATGCCTCTGAATTCAGTTTATGCCTCCCCTAAGAAGTCTGTATTTCTTTTTAATTAAATTTTCCTATTAAAATCAAATTAAGTGGTACAAACTTAAGTAATGTGCTGTGTGCCACAATATTTTTTGTGTTTGTTTCCTGAATGTTTTGACTTCCATTGAGAGATAACATACATAATGATTTCCTATTTACATTTTTAGACTATATCTAGACTTCAGTGATAATCTCTCTTATTTTTTTTAATCTGTTTTGAGATGAAGTGATCAGTTGAAAAAAAATTCAAGATCTGGACATGCTATGAATTTGTAGAGGAATTTAAATGATGTTTCTTTGTTTTGCCATTTCTTTTTTATTGTCAAGCAGTATGTAAATTACCTTTCGAACACTACTTAGGAAGCTATTAATTTATTCTAAGTATCCATTGTAAATGTAAAATCTCTCAATTGAACTGCATCTTTATTTATTAAAACTAAGATTCTTTTATACCTTATGTTTTATTTCATACAGATTAACTTTGAATTTCATTTGTCATTTTACCTCCAGGACCACTCTCTTTAAATTTACAATTTGATTTAATCTGGCAGATTAGTGAGATGTGGCTTTATTATTATAAAAAAAGGTCGAGCTTTTCCTTTAGTAGAATTTATTAGTGTGTCCCCTAATTTTTATTCTCTATCAACATCTATGTTAGTCCTTCTGGGAAGGAAACTAAATTTAGAACGCTCCTTAGAACCTTTCTTAGACATCAGTTGTTCCTGAAACACTCTACTTCACCTGACACCAAACCTGGTATTAATAATACATTAGATGTCACGGGCATGTAATTCTAGTTCCCAGCACCTCAAATATATTAATACATTGGGTCTTGATGCTTTCTGAGTCCTTGATCTTGGACAAATCATTAAAGGCTGGAATGAAAGACATAAGTCCGATTTATTTCAGAGTAGTGTTTTAATCATCTGGTTTGTAGTTAGGATTTTAATTTTTTCAATGAGCATTTAATTTATTTTCTTTGTCAATTCTAGTGAGCTTTACATAAGAATTGAAAAAAGTGGTTTTTTTTGTCACATTTTAAACAGGTGCTATCAATGTTACATATGCCACAGTTCCAGCATTGGTCTCCGTAAGCAATCAGACAGAGGGGACCTTGGCTGAACCAGGAGCTGATTATGTAGCTGTTTCTGACTCAGTGATTTTGGAAGAAGGAGAAACATCAGCTGCCATAAATGTTACTATTCTAGAGGTAAATTCTCTATCCTTTCACTCTATACTTATTTGTATGACAACTGAAAAGGAATATTGTGGAACCTGAATCCTGCAAGCTGTATTACTTGAAGCTATCAGTTTTACTGTAAATTAAAAAGACTGCTTTGGTCTTTAATGGTAAAATTACAGAAAGACAATTAATAACAGAAAACAGTGCTACTTATAGTTAAATTAAATTTAACTCTCTCTTTAAGACTATTTTCTGATATTCAGACCAGTGTAATTCATTGCTTGCTGCAGGCTCTTACATTATCAGTGGTTGCTATTTGAGCCTTTTAACTTGAGCAGAAATTTCTTCAGGTCTAGTTCAATGTTACCACAGTCTTTTCCATTAAATGTAATGTCTTGCTTCATAATTAACATTTTATGCAAAAATGTCCTGGGAAAGTGGAAACACAAATTAATTCTAGTGTTGCTGTAAGGTTAGAGACTTCTAGTGTGTTGCTTTTTTGGCAAATTCTGTGATTGTTTCTCAAAGAAAATGAAAAGAATTTGTGTTTTGTGGATTTGTGTTTTGTAGGATGATGTACCAGAAGTGCAAGAATTCTTCTTGGTTAATTTAACTTCAGTGGAACTCATCATGAACCATTCAACTTCCTCTCCACCTAGGCTGGGTAAAAAAAAACTTACAAACAATTATGCTTAATTTTATTTTAATATCAATTGAATGCACATTATATTACTCTGGCATATTATTATTCTACTTGCCACTTCCCAAATAAGACAAAAGGAGACGGGGTATTCTGCAAGAAACATTGTAGAACATGAAGCATAGTCATTATTGCACTGGCTTCTTAGTTTTTAAAGCCCTGTAAAAAACTATACCACAATTTTCACGGAGGAGTTATTTAGTAATTAGCAGTTGGAGAACACAGTTATATCAAAAGTTGCATTGGCAATGTGCTAATGTGATTTTAATTTTCAAGTAAATGACAGAAACAAGTGTGTACAAAGAATTCCTTCAAGTAGTTTCTTTGCTCACTCTTTCAAAAGTATCTTTTTATTACTCTTTATCAGATTTACTTTTAGGAGTCATGATCTGCTGTATTTCTTCTCTTCCACAGAACTTCATTTATTGTTTGGTTATTTAGGTCCACATTTTGCGGCTGAACTCAGTAGCATAGCTGTCATTGGCTTTGAAGACAGTTGGGTTATTCTGTGGCACCAGTGACTAATTATGCTGATTATTTCTAACGTCTTCTATGACTCTTTTTCCCTTTCTTTGCATGCGTATTGAAGTGACAGAATTAATTCGTTACAGACTGAAAGGTAACTTGCAAAACTGATTGTGATGGGGAGACATTGAGCTGTGATAAAATTTAAGACATAAAAAGAGTAACATTAAAGTATGAAGGATTTCCTGGTTTAAATTGTTCTGAGTGCAGTGTAAACTTACCTTCTGCCATAAGTGGTTAGCAGTCTGAGTCATGACCATTTGACTCTGATGTACTTAGGATGATGAAATAATAGTTTGAATCCATGAGGGAAAAGTTTGTTGTCATTATAAAGTGTCACAATTAATTCTGCTATCAGATTATTTTCTAATCTGTATTTTCTTTGTTGTGATTGAGAATTCAAATCCTTGTTGGTGCGGTGCATTTGTTTAGGATTTAGCAATCCTGTACCCCATAGAAAAAATTTAATCTAATTCTAGGTATCTAATATCAAAAGTGATGGGTGTTCTGCACATGATACTGACATGCAATTAATTCTGTCCCTGTCTTAGCCATGTGCATGCAAAATGTAGTGTAGGTCTGGGATGTCTGTGACACACAGTTAAAAACATGGAACTTCAATGATCTGAGACTTCACAGATATGGAGCAGAAACAGAAAATATAAGGACAGTTCTGTTTTCTTCATGCTGTTCTTGCTTCATCCCATCATCTAGAAAACGTGGAAGAAAAGTGGAAGGAATTTAGAAAAGGGAAAATGTTTGATACTTGAGAATTATGAAAGAAAAATTAATAAACTTAATGGATAGAAGAAAGACTTAAGGTGGGCTAAAATGTCAGGAGGGCATCAGAGACGGGGAAAGACGACAGATAGGAAATAAGAGGTCTGATGTTGAAAGCGAAGTATTATAGATCTTGAGTGATTTATGACACAAGGGAAACCACCAGTTATGAAGCCGAAGGGTCTATATGCACTGTAATCCCTATGGATTTCTAAACCTTTCTGCTGTCTGTGTAGAGGTGTTGTAGCTGCTGCTCACGTTCATCACTATCTCATAATGACAGGTTTGGATTAATAGCAGTGATCTTTTACTTTTATTCAGTTTTATCTGATTTAATAGAAATCTCTCTGATGGATCAAAAAATAGTATAGTTACTACAGATTTAGTGAAGTCAATTTGTTTTGTAAAAATTGTCTGTCTTAATTTCTTTTAAATTTTTATTAAAAGTAAATTGACATAAAGGTAGTCATGTTGCTGTTTAAACAAAATAAGGCATTCAGAAGAATCAAGTTCAGAGTGTCAAGTTCTGGTCCCTGAAATTAGTGGAAATTGTTGGTATTAATCTATTACACAGTATTTTCACAGGGCAATACATGCAATTATCTCACAGAATTGTTGTGAAGATACATATGGTTTTATGTAGTAATGTAATGTTATAGTACATGAACTAACTAAAAGGAAATTAGTAATTCTTTTTTAATGGCAGAATTTGTGGTGTGTACCATTAAGGTTTATTATCAGGCAATGAAACATGAATACAAGATGATATACTGGATCATTTATTATTGTTTTCCACTCATTTTTCTTCCTGTATGCAGAATGGCACAGACTGCAAAACATAAAATATCATTGTAATAGAAACGCACAATTAATTAAGTCTTGATGAATTAAGACATAATGAAAAATCTTGCTTTTGTCACCTTTTTTTTTTTTTTTTTTTTTTTTTTTTTTTTTTTTTTTTTTTTTTTTTTTTTTTTTTTTTAATGCATTGAATGTAGTGGTGGTAATTCAAGGCACTTGAATGCCTTGTCATAGTTCTAATAGTAAGCTAGTAAGGACAGATTTTCTTCACGCTTTCCAAGTGTCCTGTGCACTTCATTTTCTCTTCCACATTTTGGAAATGGAAAATTATATATTTCTTCTACAAAATTAGTAGAGATATAAAGAAATGTTTCTGTTAATCTTGAAAATAATTAAAATTAACTCTATTGTTCTTACATATTTGTCCTGTTTTCCTTTTTAGATGTGGAAGGTTTAGCTTCTCAAATTATTATTGATGCTAATGATGGAGTAAGCGGAGTAGTTGAATGGGAAAGTACCAAGTAAGTCTTGTCACCTTGAATAACTCCCAATGGGAGGTAATGATTAGTGTTGCCCAACTATTTTTATTTTCAGTTAACAGTAAAACTCCTATTAATAGTAGGATCGGATCTTTGAGTTGACAACACATCATTCAGTTGGAAAGATAATTCCCACAGTAGAAACCAACATTACAGTATGTTTACTCAGAAATCTCATGCTACCATGTACTTATCTTCACTATTGTCCTTTGGTATTGTGAACTTCCATCACTCCCTCAAGCCTCCATTCAGTGCCCCAGCCTCTGCATCCATGTGAGCAGGTACATTGGCATCTCCCAGAGCTTTTTATCTGATTTCCAGGAGCGAGGAAGAAGGCATCCATGCTCATAGAGGCTTAATCTGTCACTAATAGGTGAAAAGGTTCCTATAGTTCAATTCAATTTTGATAAGGAAAAGAAAGTTATCATGTTAAACCAGTGGTAATGATGCCTTACTGTAATAATGCCTTTTTCTTAAAATGCAGAGGGGGTGATTTTATAACATATTTTTTATTTTTGATTTTTTATATATTTTTATATATATTGATTTATATATATATTTTTATATATTTTATTTTTTCTTTTTAAAATATAACAATTATCTACTATCTTATTAAAAGAACATGCTCAGTGAGCACTGAGAATTTGTCTTGGTTTTTGTTTTAGTTTTGAAGTTAATGAATCTCATGGGAATCTTACCATAATGGCATACCGAAACAAAGGAACTTTTGGCAATGTGTCTGTGTTTTTTTATGCCCAAAATTTGGAGGCACAGCTGGGTTTGGATTTTAATGTGATCTCAAGGGTAAGAAGCAAACTTTAAATCTAGTAGTTTTGATTTCTTCAGTTTCCTCAAAAGAATATCTTCTTATTTATTCTGCAGAATGGACACTAGTACATCTAGATTTCTCAACTTGTTTCAGTTGCTCTGATCATCTGAATAGAGTGAGATAGAGTTCGTCATTTTAGTCTTTCTTTTTTTAATACTGAAGCACTTTTTAAATATAAGAAACACAGTAAACTTTCAAACATCTATTTCAAATCCAATTTTGCTTAGACAAGAGCATATGAGATTTCATGTAAGTTTCAATATGTTTTGAAACAGAACTTTCAAAGTGAATTGCTCTTGCTTGTCCTCTCTCTGCATGGTGCTAAACTATTTAGCTGTTTTGCTTCTTTTTAAATCAACTTATAAGGGACATAGAAGTTACTCCTCTTCTTGCCTCTTCCTTCCTCCCTAGTTAAGACAATTCTACTTTACCTTAATTTAAAAATTCTGTGTGCAGTATCAGCTATTGAATATTCAATGCTTTCTGTGTTTCACTGCTAGACTCTTTTTTTTGCTGATGGAGAAAGGAATAAATCTGTTGTTGTTGTGATTTGTGATGATGATATTCCTGAAGGTGTTGAGAAGTTCCAGTTAATTCTAACAAATCCCTCATTTGGCCTGGAATTAGGGGAGAACACAACAGGTAAAACTTAGTTTTGACGTTCTCACTCTTCAGAATTGTATCTCAGTCACTTTAATTTCATTCTTCTGAATAACCATGTTTTAGAAAACACCAGTGCACTCCTATTGTAAATTATTAAACTAATTTGAAAGTTCTTAAACAGCCCCATGAAAAATGTAAAACTAAGAAAATAATATGTAAAATAAGGAATTAGAAAATGCAAAAGCTGGATGTTTAAATAGGAAAGTCTATATTCTCTCTTTCTAGAAATCCTCCTAGAGAAAGCAAAATACTTACATATTCTGTTAAGTAATATCAGGGACATAAAAGCAATACATATATATCAAAGAAAGAATGGATTTATGAATGTATTTTTTTATTTGTATATGTGTACAATTATATTTTACTATGTTAATTAAAGCGTATTTCTCAAATTTCTTATATTTATTTCTCAAAAGCCACAATTACTATATTTGCCAATGATGATGGACATGGAATTTTGTCGTTCAATAACAGTGATCACTTCTTCCTAAGAGAGCAAACAGCTCTCCATCTGATGGAAAGTGTTGCAGTATTAAATATTATTAGAGAACCTCCTCAGGGAATATTTGGAACAGTGTCTGTTCAATATCTTGTAAGTGAAATTAATTCTTCAGAGCCATCGGTGGATTTGACCCCATCTCAAGGATACATTGTGCTCGAAGAGGGAGTCAGATTTAAGGTAATATGACAGTTACAATACAAAAAGTGAAGAAGACTTTTTTTTAAAATCTATTTGAAAGATTTCAGCAATTTTTTTTTTTTAATGTATTAATTTTTTTTCTTATGTTTTCCTTAGTTCTCAGAATAAACTGAGTTGTGGAAATGCAGAAGAATTGAATATGCTTTTCTGTAGATATTTCTCTCTTTGTAATAGTTCAGGTAAACTGAAAGCAATATAATGGGTATATAATATTATGTGTGTTTACGGCCATTTATTTATATGTGTTCAGTATGTAGCTGAAAGACAAACTTTGACATGAAGTAAAAATTTATTACTGTAAATAATGATGGTGGAATTAAAAATACCATTCTTTTATGTGGCCTGAACTGAAGAGAGTATGATGCCGTAAAGGCAAAAGGTAAACAGGTTTCAGAGTTTTAGAAATTGAAAATTACGTATTTTTCTGGCAGTATTAATACTGCTACTTCTGTACTGTCCCCACAAGAATGTCAGCTAGAAAATGAGCTATATTAAGTGTGCCAGTAATAGGTTAGTATATTATTGTTAGGGGAGTAGAATCTGAAACAAGAAAGTTTCCTTTCTGGGAACACTGATTTTCAGTTTCTGAACCTAAAATGCATTTGGCACCTCAGTGACGGCCAGTTTAGCAGATCTGTGAGAAGCAGGAAATAAAAGATTTCTAAGCAGTCTTCAAATACGGTTTATTGCAGAAGTAAAGAGATATGTAAAATGTTGTAAGCTCTATTTTAGTTCCAAATCTGTTGTTACTAAATAATTTTTCTAAGGCAAATCTACATGTACTACTGTAACTTTTACCTTTTCAGGTAATGGGGAGTGAAAACACCCACTTCTTTCTAGACAGTTCTCTGCTAATATGAGACCACCTTGAGACAATCCTTTTCTTATCCACCACGGTGCAGTAGAGGGCATAAAACATCAAGAAGAGATTATTTCAACTATTACTCTACTGCCTTTCTTTCCTTCTTTGATCCCAGTACGAGAAGTGTAACTACTCTGTTGCCCATGAATTTGTTCAGTTGTCAACTAAAGTAAAGTAAACCCAACTTGACTGAGCTGCATTAGGGGATCAGGTAGATATATGGGGACTATGAATTGCCAAGAAATGTGTGGAATAAGTACAAAACAGAAGTATGAAAAAGGATCAAAACTTGTTACATTTCAGGGAATCTTATTATAAGAGGAAAGAGGGGAAGGGAAAAATAAAAAGAAAGTGGATATGCTCACATTAGTGTTGTGCTAATGGAGGTTGCCAGAGGGATTACTTTAGAACCCCAGCATGAATTGTTCATGCCTTACTCCTGCCTTCTCCAGTTTCAAGAGCTGCTGTTGGGCTGCCCTGCTGTCCAGAGCTGTCCAGAAAAATAACAGAAACAGCAGCGTGGCCTGAATAGCATTGTCATTGTTAGCTGTCAAGTCTCAGCAGCTTTCTATGCTTGTTTCTTGTCAGACACTGCATATTTCTGCAATCCTGGATGAAGAACCAGAATTGGATGAGCACTTTATTGTCACCCTGTTCAATCCAACTGGAGGAGCCAGACTAGGCACCAGAGTGCAGATTATGATTACGATATTACAGAACCAGGCTCCACTGGGGCTTTTCAGCATCTACCCAGTTACAAATAGGTACTGAACCCTAATTCAATTAAAAGGAAGTTTTTTCATATTCCATAGATGGTTTCCCTTTAAAAAATTTAGTAATCCAGTTGTAAAATTTATGATTTTAAAAACTACGCTATTTGTCAAATACTATTACTGCTATACAGAAGAATTGAAAAACATGTAAAATGGACTGTTCACCATTAGAAATGTTGATTTCTCTATACATTTTTTTTTATTGTTAAACCTCATGCCATTCCTTGAAGCAGTCATTAGCTTCATTAGTCCCCAAGCATTTTGCTAATAGTAATTGATATTAAGAATTCCAAACCATAGACCAGTGCCCTGGGAATCAGAAATTTTCTAATTTACTTATTTATTTAAATGTGTGTAAGATGCACCCTCACTCAGGGCTACTTTTCAGAAAAAAAATGAGCCATCTTACTTGGACAAGCTCAAGAAGTGGCCCCTGGGAATCTTATGAGGTTTGACAAGACCAAGTGCAAAGTGCCGCACATGGGTCACCCTCACTGCAGGCTGGGGGATGAGCAGATTGAGAGCTGCCCTGCCCCAAAGGATGTGGGGGTGCTAGTTAGGGGCTGGACGTGAGCCAGCCATGGGCACTCCCAGCCCAGACAGCCAAGTGTGTCCTGGGCTGCATCCAAAGCCCTGTGGGCAGCAGGGGAGGGAGGGATTTCTGCCCCTCTGCCCTGCTCTGGTGAGACCCCACTTGAAGAGCTGCCTCCAGCCCTGGGGTCCTCAGCACAGGAAGAACATTATGCTGTTGGAGCAAGACCAGAGGAGGCCGCTCAGTTGATCAGAGGGATGGAGAACCTCTGCTATGAGGAAATGCTGAGAGAATTGGGATTGTTCAGTCAGGAGAAGAAACAGCTTTGGGCTGACCCAGCTGCAGCCTTCCAGTATCTGAAGGAAGCCTGTCTGAAAGTTGTAGATGGACTTCTGGCAAGGGCAAGTGACAAGACGAGAGGGAATGGTTTAAAACTGAAAGACAGTACATTCAGATTAGATACTGGGAAGAAATTCTTTACTGTGAGAGTAGTGAGGTACTGGCAAGGGAAGCTGTGGATGCCACATCCCTGGAGCTGTTCAAGACCTGGAGCTCTGAGCAATCTGGTGTAGTGGAGGATTAGGGTCCTCTATGGTCCTCCTTAACCACCGTGATCTAGTCCTTGTTTATGGCCGGAGGGTTGGAACAAGGTGATCTTTAAGAGGTTTTTGCAACCCAAACGTTTCTATCATGAGTCTATGATATGGAATGATGTTTTCAGAAATCATTCAGCTTTACCCATACAGTCAGTGTGTTAAATTTCAGGCTGGTTTAAGATTTTGTTGAATTTCCCATGATTTTGTCGAGGTCTTGTGTGAAGAAACATTGGGCAACCTTAATTAGTATCACAGATCAAACCCAGTATTTTCTTTCTGTTGCATATTCTGTGCTGAAAGTGTACAGTAATAATCCTATTCTTATACTATAAAAATAATACTTCTTAAAATTTATTTTCACAATTCTCAAATTTAGGACAAATGTCTTCACAGTTGAAGAAGCGAACACTACAGTTTATTTGAAAGTTTCACGGAGTAACGGGCTCAACGTGTCTGTGAGTGTTGAGTGGGAGACATTGTCGGATACTGCGTTTGGCATCAGTACGTTCACTTTATCAAGAGCATCCGTTGCTATTTTCAAAGTGGAGATAGCTACAGAGTAACCAAACGTACAGGAGATATAACTTCAGAATGAAAATTCACTTATAATATTCCTATGATATCAAAATGCATTAGGGAAAAGATCTTGGCTGCTTAAGAGTCATTGTAGTGGTTTTATGTTCACCAAATTCTGGTTGCTAAATTTAGTGTTTATTCTTTTTTCTGTGGGAGAGAGATTAGGACAAAAAGCAAAAGCAGGCTCAAGCTTAAAAATGAACAAAATAGTTTTATTAACACACACTAAAATAATGAAAAAAAAAGAAAAAAAGTTGGGAAAAAGAAAACCCAAACCAAAACAGAATGAAACTTCCCTCCCTCTACAAACGATTAACTTTCTTATTAAACAACATAGAAAGACACAACTTGTGATTTTCAGTCATTTTCACTATTTAAACATAATTTTCCATTACTTTAGGAGAAGAGTATCTCTAGAGTTCCATGAAGACATTTGCCACAAGACAAAATAGTCCCGTGGCTCCCAATGTCACACATTTGCAGCCGCCTGGAATTTTTGCAGACTGTGATGTTCTATCAGCAGCCTTTTTCTTTGGCCACTTATAGACCTCTCAGTTTATTTGGGGCACTATTTACGAATACTTCTTTTAGTCTAAAATCATCTTCGTCTCAAAGGCCGAGACCTCCTCGTAACCCAGGAGCAGGGGCTTTAAAGGTTCCAATTAAATCTCAATCACATCAGTCCTCAGTTTTGATTAGAATTAGCATTCTCCCCAACAACACAAAGATGCTACAAAGAACATTCCATTTCTCTATAGTTTCCCCCAGAGAAGTCCAGTTAAAAATGTCCACTTCTTCAATCCTATTCCAATAACATTATCAGTTCTTGCACTTCTAATCCACTGACCTCATGCGGTGTCTGCTCTATGTACCCTCTGTTTTCTTCCTTCTCTCTCTCAAGGAAGGGTTGTGCTTTAGAAGTTCCATGTCGCTAGGAAAGTGTTAAATCTGCCCCGGGCTGCAGGGCTGTAGAGATGTAAAGCTGTGCCAATAGGGAAACTGGTAGAAGTCCTTTCTTCCACCCCCCGGTCTCATCCAGGGCTGCCCGGCGCAGAGCTGCCACAAAGCTGTAAGCATGTGGCATATGTGGCATTGCTGAGCTGTCCTCTCTTCTCTCCCGCTGGCAGCCAGGAGAAAGGGGCTCAGCCCGGGCCGCTCTCTAGTGCCGGCAGCGGCTCCCGGAGGCCTGGCCAGGCCCGGCCCAGCTGCCCAGAGAGCAGCAGGGCCTGATCCGGACCCCCTGCCACCCACCATGTTACATCACGGCTATCTCTCATATGTAATAGTAATATATGAAAAATTAATTGTTTAACTCTCAATACAACAGAGGTGCTATACCATTTCCATGCATTTACATGCACTTATACCAGCTCTTTAGAGACAACTCAGAATATAGATGAGGCATTTCGAGCATGGTGCTAAAAATGTCAAGATTGTGGTTTTGACCATTATATGAACATTCATTTAAGAGCTCGACTTGATAATCCTTGTGGGTCCCTTTCAACTCAGAATATTCTGTGATTTCTGATACTAGATTTGGTTTTGGCAAATAAATAATGAAAAGGGTGTTGTAAAAGACTTTAAAGATAAATACTTTTGTCTTATACTGTATTGCAGGGGGTAGTATCAGTGTTCTGTCTGTCTCGCAAAGCTTTGTGGAAGAGTCAGCGGCTAGCTGGTGTTTCTTTCCATCGGAAGAAATCCTGTATGGTGTGCTGTTGCGTTCACCTCCATATGTGTTTTCTACTCTCTACCAGTGGAAAGGAGTTTTTGTTGCCATCGAGGTAAATGCTTGCCTACATGCACCAACCACGCTGCTTAATAAAACCTTGACATTTCAGTTCTACTCTTTTGTTCCCCTCTCAGAATTTCAGTATGTGGAATCCTAAAAGCTGTGTGTCTTTCCAAATCCATGCCCATCCCTACCTTGTGATTACTCATGGAGGAAACAGTCAGGGAGCTTCCAACAGCAGTGTGTATGCATTCATGCCTGGACGCAAACTATTGAAGGTAAATCTGTTACTTAAAATATCATTAAATAATGGAGTTGAAGAGGACTTTGTGAGACCCTTCTCTCCAGCTATGTTTTGGGAAAAGGCATTCTGTTCTTGGCTAGTTTGGCCACTGAACTGATGTAAGTTATTGTCATGGTTTAGGTCAGGACGGGGTTAATTTTGCAGTAGCCAGGACAGGACATGGCTGGAACCAAGAGGTTATTCTCTTCCACTTCATGCCATTTTCTCGGGATGGGGGAAAGAGGCCCTTCTGGGGAGTGGGGTAGTGTGGGCACAGTTTCATGTATTGACGCGTTGTGCGTAGTGAGCATTTTCACATGTGAATCTTTGCCTCTCTTGCATCCTCTGCTATTATTATTGTTGGTTTTACTATTCATTTTCTCATCATGTGTCTGTTTGCAGTAAATTGTCCTTAACTCAACCCGTGATCTTAATCTTTTGTGTTTCCAATTCTCTCCATCCCACTGCAGGGGAGGGGAGTAAGAGGCAGCATGGTTTGCAGTGTTTCAGCAGGAGCACTAGATTGAGAAATACCATTCCTAAACCATGACAGTTATTACAGTTTGTTGTCTAGTTTTTTTATAGTCATATTTTGAGGGTAAGATAAAATGACCTTGGAAATGAAGAAAGAAATTGTGGAGAAATGAAGTCATAGAGCATTTTCTGAAAAATGTATGATAAGTAATATTAATTTTGTAAAATAACCCCACATATATTTTTAAAATTATAAAATTACATCTATGACAATTTTTGTACATTATTTTTATATCTGTTTTATATGTAATTTTACAGTTTTTTAAAAATATGTATGTATATGTATAAACTTGAACTGACTTCCAAATACCATTTTTGTCATATTTTACTTCTAGTTACAGACCCTCTCTATTTTGAATACCACACTGGTCAAACATTTTGCTGTGGATGGGGAAGACTATTTGCTTTTTGTGAGTGATACCACTAGTTTCAGTTCCATCAAGGTTAGAATACACTTGTCTTCCACTGCTTTGATATAGGTAGTTTGGTTAGTTTTCAGTTTGAAATATGAGGGAAATACACAAAAAAAAGTAAGTATGTATTCCTGAAAAATTAGTTATGTTTCTAATACATAAGTATTTCTATTAGATTTATAAGACATAGAATTCTAGACTTGTTTAAATGTAACAACGCTCCGTACATTAGCATGTAATTTAGACTTGGTTTGATTATATTGCTACTGTCATTTCTGTTTTGAAATCTATTACGTTAAAGAACTATAGGAATAGAAATAGCTTCTGACCAAAAACCTGTTCATCTGAAGAAAAAGAACAGGTGCTTGCAGTAAGGTCGTTACTTTTAGTTGCTTATTAGTGTGCTTCCACAATAATGTGGGATCCACCATAGAAATTAAGAATTCAGTTAATTATGTCTTCCCAATTTTTCATCAAATCACTTAATATCTTTTTTCTTAATGTTTGTTATAAATATATAATAAAATACATTTTCGATTTTTACAGGTTTTCTGGTGGAACAAAGGTATATTTGTGATGCATCATCAACTTCCACTTTACAGAGCTCTGAACATTGCCTTGTTTCCCCGAGGAGGCATTATGTACTTAATAGTTTATTTTTCAAATACCAGCCAGAATCTGATCTTGTACCAATGGCTGAATAATGAGTTTAGGAATCTTCATCAGTTACCAGGAAAAGAAATAGAACATATGGAGGCCTGGACTTCTGGATCTGATATATATTTAATTGTTGCAAAAGGTATTTAGCAGAAAACAAACACTGAATTTGCTAAGTGTATGCTGGCTTGTTTGATAGCAAAGGCATTTGGAATAAAAATGGTTTAGACAGAGATTAAAATATTACTGGAGGGAGACAATTTGCTGAAAAGCGACTTTTCAAAGTAATCGGTACTTTGTCCTTCAGAAAATGAAAATACTGTGTTTGTTCTCAAATATTTATGAAACTAATGAAATATTTTCCCAAGAACAATAGGAAATAACTCCATTCATCTGGGTGCTAATTGCACCCTTTCTAAGCTTTTCTGAGCTTTCTTTTATGCAAAGATCATTGTTTAGCGAAGAACTTTTTTTTTACAAGTATGACACTTCCAACATTGTTTTATGTTAGCATCGCTATGACTATTTAAAAGTGTATATTGCAGTCTGTAGGTTTCTTTGCACTTGACTGTTGTCTGCTGGGATTTTTAGTATTCTTATATATGAATGTATGCAGAAAAGCCCTTAAATTGTGTCGTGGAATACATCATCTAATGGGATATCATGCTATGGAGTTACGCAAGTAAAAAGGAAGATAAAATCACTGATCTCACTGTAATTGAAGCTGCCAATCTCTGCCTTTGAATGGCCACCAGTGTGTGATTTAATTATCAGACAGCAACATAATGGTAGGTTTTGTCATTTTTCTCCTTTGTAGAAACTGGAAATTCTGAAATTTTCATCTGGGAGACGGGGCAGTCTGCCTTCAGACACTTTCAGTCTCTTCCAGTCTCTGGTGTAAGAAACATCCATGTTTTCATGCCTCCTTCAGGTTTAGGTAAGATTTCGTTTAGAGTACTGGAACTGAAGAAATATGTGTATTCAATTTTCATACTATGTATCAGATTTTAAGAGGTACTTTAGCAATTTTTCTGCCAAGGTAATTTCTGGTGTTACAAGAACTTTTAAATGTATCACTGAGTATTTATTTTTTTCTCTTCCTTGCTCAATGTAGTTCACATCTTCCTCTCTGGTAAGGACACAACAGCACTGTACTCCTGGAACTCTGAAGGAAACCAGTTCTCTCTGATGCTGGAAGCCCCATATGCAGATCATATCACTTCCACTACTGCAAGGTCTCTGAACTCCAGCAAGAGCTTGATTGCTCTTTCTGTAGAGTCCAGCTCGCAGATTTATGAGCTGACAACTATCTCCAGGCAGTCAGATTTTATACCTAGGTAGGTTTTTTGGTCTGTCTACCACCTCTTGCATCCCTTTTTCTGTGACTGCCTTTTTGTTGCCATTATAGACACCTGTGTGTCGTATGTTTATTAACACTAGGATATTAGGATATCCTGATATCCTAATAACATTAGGATAACCTGAAGTCAAACTTCTCACAATTTGCTTTAAAATATGGAAAAAAAGGACTTGCAGTTAAACTTGATATTGAAGCTTTTATTTAGGATAAATTAAATTATGTTACATTAATAAGATATATCAGTTACTATATATTCTATTGTAATTAAGAAAAAAACCAAACCCAACACTGATCCCACAACCTTTAAACCTCATTGACTTACTCAGGAATAGAAACAACAGTTTCAGCATCAAAAATGCAATTTAAATTTCCAGTAGTGCTTTTGAAGCTCGTTAATCATATCCTCAGTTTATAATTACTTGATGTGTTTGCTTGTATGCTAGTTCAGGTGAATTGATATTTGAGCCTGGGGACATGGAAGCTGTGATAGCAGTCAATATACTGGATGACATCATCCCAGAGGAGGAAGAATGTTTTCAAGTGCGGCTAAAAAACCCTAAAGGAGGGGCAGAGATTGGTGTTCACAGTTTTGTTAACATAATTATTCCTCCCAATGACAATGCCTATGGAGTCATTGCATTTGCTCAGGTAAAACTTTTAAGGTAAATTATTAAAATATGTATATATAATTTCTGAATAACAGAACACGAACATACTAAAATTGCATGTGATGGGATTCTTTTTCTAAAGTCTTTAGCAACCTGAGACAGAGGGGCTTTGACTTCCATTTAGCATTGTTACTTGGTTACACAGATGACAGGTAATAGAAACTCAGTTCTAAAAACTAAAAAGTTAGTTTTCAGATGGCATATATAATATCATCATAGTTTCTACTAATTGGTTAATCAAAGGAATTAAGTAAAGATACTTTTCCTCTAAAATAGTTATGCCACAGGATGAGCCCATCTGCTGAACAAAATAAAAACTTTGGAGAAAATGTCAGACCTGAAGGTATTATTTGGAGTTGTGATTCTTAAATCATCATGTATTGTAGAAGTTATGTAAACAGGTATATGTACTAAATGCATAATGAAGGTATAAAACACAGAAGAATCATCACTGAAATGAAACATTGCATCTGGACTTGTGTGAGGAGGAAGAATAATAGTAAAGTAACAGCACTAAAAATATGTCTGCCTTGAAAGTCTACATGTTTGTTACCTGCTTCACATGATTTGGACATAAAATATCGTACTAAAAAAAAATTTTAAAACCATCGAAGTTTTGCCGAGGATGAAGAGGTCTGATGTTTCAAATTCTTATGTTTATGAAATTTGGGCCTGTTGAGTATTAAGATATATAAATTTAATCAGTAGACTTGCATTTAGCTGCTTAAGAGTAATTAATTTATTGATGCCCAGTGTCTCTGGCACCCTTTGAACATCCTGTTCCCTAAAGAAACATTTTTTTCTAACAAAATAATACTTTGGTTCTGCTGCTGTATGTTTTCCAGAGTTCTTTATTTAAGCAAATTGAAGAAATGGAACAGGACAGCTTGATCACCCTGAATATTGAACGTTTAATAGGAACATATGGACGAGTTACAGTAGAGTGGATCGCTAATGGGAGCATAAATGATGTATTTCCAGCTTCAGGAATGGTAAATTAATAATATCACTGTTATTGAGGAAGCACTGACTGTATTGTTTCAAACAATAGATAAAGATGTACTGAGTGAGAAGGACAGTACATGTTAGATTACTGCACTTTTCTGTTAATCCCTGCTTCCTGGTCCTTTCCTGTGATTCTAGCAGTTTCTGCTTCTGGCTGGCATGCAATACAGCAATATCACTCTAACACTTCTAAAACCTTTTATTGCAATGCTGTCCAGGCACTGGAAATGTGTATCTGTAGTATCCTATTCCCATCTTCCTTCCTGCTGTGAGATTCAGCTACTATGTCCATTTGCATAGGTGGGAATCTGGGATTGTTTACTTTTTCTCCTGTCCTTCTCAGTACAGTGAAGAACTTAAGTGGCCCAGCAGAATATAAAAAGCCCCAGGTTTTTTGTGTTTCTGAGACTTTTAGATTCCCAGCCATGTTAATACCCATTTTTTTTCCTGTGGCCAAAATTCTTTATAAGTTTTAGGACTGACAGGAGCCAGTTTCTGTAAATCAATCCTCCACCTAGTGGTTGTCTATAGCAGACACAAAGCCCAAAGGAAAATGAAATGAAAAATAAATGGACTAGAAATCAAGGATGCCAGAACAATCATACTGAAACTGCTAGTGTACTCAAGCATTCTAGCTACATACCACATGAGTACACTGCATAGCTTTGCAAGCAAGAAGAGCCAGAAAGGTATATTATTAAGTAGAAATTTCTGTTTGTCCTACACATTATGTGTAGCCTAAGTGTTTATTAGACGTGTCTTCCTTGTTGAGAAAGATCTAATGAAGTGGCAGGCCCTTTGAATTTAAAAATAAGAATATAGATAGACAAAGCGTGTATCAATCATTTTATCTGAAGAAGAAGAAAAAGATGAGTAGCCATTTCTTCACGTAGCAGTAATTTTAATAGATACTATATGTTCATCCTTCTTTTGAAATGGATATATGTGGTGTGTTGACCTTAGCTGTATAAAAACCATCAACTAGTTCTTTCTTACTCCCCCATCTCAGCAGAATGAGGAGAAAATAAGGTGAAAAATCTTGAGATAAAGGCTGTGTAATAAGAAAAGAAAAAGCGGTTGTCTATACCTGGATTTCTCCAAGGTTTTTGATACAGCTTGCCATAGCCTTCTTCTAGATAAACTAATGTGTTATTGCTGCCCCCAGGGAGTGGTGGTAAATAGCCCCTTTTCAAACTGACAACCTGTCACAAGTGTGGTCACTCAGGGATCAATATTGGGCTCAACAGTGTTTAAGATCTTCATAAGTGATGTGGGTGATGAGATCAGGTGTACTCTGATGAAGTTTGATGACGATACCTAATTAGTGAGGACGTGGACACTTTGGAAAGCCACCCAGCAGGAAGACCTGGATAGGCTGGAAGATTCATCAGAAGCAAGTGTTGTACTATGGAAAACATAATCCAGGAGTGCAGCACCCCTGGCACCTATCCTGACTGGGGATTAGCTCCAGGGAAAGGGACCTGGGGATCCTGCTAGTCGATAAGCTCAATATAAGTGAACACTGAGGCAACCCACCAGGATGTTTCTGGGTTGCATCGACAAGGCCACTCCCAGCCGAGATAAAGCAGTCATTAGCCCATTCTACTGAGCACTTTTTGGGCTACAGGTAGAATTCTGTGTTCAGTTTTGGTCCCTGTTACGGAACATAGATATGGGCACACTCGTGGGGGTCGCGAGCTGGCCACAAATGTGGTCAGAGGACTGGGAAGCCTGTCATATTATGAGGGAAGGTTGAGAGAACTGTTCAACCTTGAGAGAAGAAGGTTATGCGGAGACCTTATGTTCTGACCATGTTTCAGTATTTAAAAGGTCACTACAAAAGAGGGGACTTACTTTTTACAAAGTGTCGCGTTGAAAAGACAAGGGAAAATGGATGCAAGTTACTCCTGAGGAGATTCTCATCGGATATAAGAAGAAAATCTTTCACCATGAGAGCAATCATCCACTGGAATAATCCTCCAAGGAAACTTGTGGAGTCCCCAAAACTGATGCTTTTAAGATTGACCTGGACAGGATGCTGGGCCATCTTGTTTAGACTGTGGTACTGCCAAGAAAGATTGAGCCAGATAATCCTTGTGGTGCCTTCCAACCTCATATTCTATGATTCTATAAGACGTGTGTATGTATATGCATTTTATAACTGATAGAGTTTACAGAGTAAAACAATGCTGACAAGAAATTTGACTTTTTTTCCCCCTCCCTCTAAAACTTTAGATTACATTTTCAGAAGGTCAAGCCCTGTCTACCATTACCCTGACAATTCTCGCAGACAGTATTGCAGAACTTTCAGAGGCAGTGGAAATCACACTCACCCGTGTTACCACTGTGGATGTTCAAGATACCACAAAAGGAGCTGTCATTGATCCTGAAAGGGCAAGAGCTGTACTTAGCATTTTACCCAGTGACTCTCCACATGGTGTGATTGCGTGGCATATGGAGTCTCTCTTTGTTAAAATCACAGAGCCAGAGGGTAAGTCTGTTTCTTGATTCTTAGGAAAGAATGTATGTTTTTTCAAATTCAGCACTGTTGAACTTATAACACTGGTTACACACATACACACACATATATATATATGTATGTGTTTGTATGCATGTATGTATATGTATATATTCTCTCTATATATATCAGCAGGTTTTTATTAAAATGTAGCATAAATATCCCTTAAAATATGTAACTATGCTGCATACATCAATATTCCCCAGCCATTCTTGTTTGAGAGGTAAGTTGCAAATCACTAATGCATAAAATACTTCTGTTTATATAAAAAACAGAAGTTGCCCATTTAATGGGATTCCTTTATTGTTAAAATAATTTACAGAGAAAGTCTTTCCTCTTGAAGTAGCTCAAAAACGGGACATGTTTGCTCAGAGGGCTAGGGGAGAGAAGGAAGCAGACCAGGAGTGAATTCCATTTGAGGAATTTGATTTTCCTTCCAGGCAGAAGTTGAAAAGGATCTCCCAGGCAGTTGGCCAGAGGAGAACTGCCATCATGCTCAGGCTTATTCCCTCTCTCCTGACTTGGGGAGCTAGCTGGCATTCTTTGGAGCTCTTCCCATAGCTATATGATGGGCTATTCATATTTTAACAATTCAGTTAGAATTTTCTAATGATTTAATATTCTATCCATATTTACAAATCAGATATACAAAAAATACTTTTCCTATTAGAGTATATTATCACAGGTAAAATATTCTAACATTCTATTTTCAGTTGAATTGGTGTTGCCCCTTTTTTAGCACCTGGAAATAACGTAATGTTTTGATTTCTTGCACATTATAAACATTTATACATTGAAGTTAGGATTCAAGGAAGATTCCTAGCTTCCACTTGTTGCACAGGTTTTTTTCGGGTTTTTTTCCAGTCTTGAACTGTTGTATTTTTAATGAATTATACGCAAGTGTTTTCTGTGAAATAATATCTGGTAAAATAGCAGGTTTGAAGTACAAACCTGTTTAATTTTATCTGTTTCTATTTCTCCAGTCATAAATGCACCACTTTTAGCCAGATTATGTGTTTCATAATTTATTGGATAAAATTACAAATCTGCTTTCCCAAAAGTGTGCTGAGCCTGACTGATACAAGTCTATTTAACTTCTTCAGTATTTGAGTTAAGGAAATGTGACATTTACAGCCAGAATTACTGCCCTCAAATACCTCATTAATTCTCATTTAGAATCAATAGTGATGGCCTAGGCATGAAAAGCCAGGCAAATTATTGAGATGGAAGTAGATAAAAGTAGAAGTGTTGAAGTAATAATTTGTGTAACACACATATAAAACTGTAGATATTCCATATCTTATTCTTCTAGATCCAGTTTTTAAATGCACAGTACCTCTACATGTAGGAACTGTTTTGTGTGTTCACACCAGTTGTGTGTGCTCATCTGCTTAAGCCCTGGAATGATTCAAGGACTGTTGTGTCATTGAGCAGAACTGAAGTGGGCTATAACAAGCAGCTCCAGTAGTTATGTGAGCTGAAAATCAAGTTGGTCAAGTGTTAAAATACGGCTTTCATAGGGCTCCATCCTAGTCTCAGTTCTCTTCAACATCTTCATGAATGACTTGGATGCAGGACTCTTAGGAATACTAAGTTTGCTGACAACATTAAATTGTGAGGAGCTGTTGACTCTCTTGACAGCAGAAAGGTCCCAAAGAGAGACCTCAACAAATTAGACCTTGACAAATTAGAGTGCTGAGCTGTTCACCAAGTGTGTGAAGTTCAACAAGGGAAAGTGTAGGATTCTGCTCCTGGGATGAGGCAACCCTGGGTGTATGGACAGTCTGGGGAATGAGATGCTGGAAAGCAGTGCCATGAAAAGGGACCTGGGAATCATGGTCAGTGGCAAACTGAACATGAGCCAGCAGTGCCCAGGCAGCCAGGAGGGCCAAGTGTGTCCTGGGGGGCATCAGGGACAGCATGGCCAGCCGGGCAAGGGAGGAGATTGTCTCACTCTGCTCTGAGCTGGGGCAGCCTCGCCTCAAGTGCAGGGGACAATTTTGGGTGCCAAAATATAAGAAAGACATTAAACTATTAGACCACATGCAGAGGAGTGCCATGAGGATGGTGAAGGCCTTGAGGGGCAGCCATATGAGGAGTGGCTGAGGTAATTTGGTCTGTTCAGCCTGGACAGGTGACTGAGGGGATACCTCATCCCCGTTACAACTTCCCTGTGAGAGGAAGAGGAAGAGGAAGGACAAAGACTGATCGCTGCACTCTGGTGCCCAGTGACAGGACTCAATTAAATTTCATGAAGCTGAGTTCAGGCAGATTTAGGTTGGGTATCAGGAAAAGGTTTTTTACACAGAGCGTGGGTGAGCACTGGAACAGGGTCCTCAGATAAGTGGTCACATCTGTCACCAAGCCTGACAGAGTTCAAGAAGTGTTTGAACTCTCAGGCCCATGATGTGATTTTTTGAGTGTCCTGTGCAGAGGCAAGTGTTGGACCCCAATGATCTTGATGGGTCCCTTCCAACTAAGCATATTCTGTGATTGTAAAACAGTAATATCTTGAAATTTTTCCCTCTCCTTACTATAGGGCAGGAGAATTTAACTACTGTTACTCTACAAATTGTTCGAGAACAAGGATTTGTTGGAGATCTTGCTGTGCAGCTGAGCACTGCACCAAACTTTGAACTGCCCCCTTCCAACCAAGCAACAGAAAATGAAGATTATATACTGGAAAAGAAGACAGTCATTATGGCAGAGAATGCAACAACAACTTCTGTCCTAGTCACTATTTTGCCTGTGAGTAACCTAACAACTTCTTTAGCTATTAATGTCTTTTAAGGAAGTAGAAATGGTACTGATTTTATACTAGTAGTATGATGTAACATTCTAGAAATGGCTGTGCTGGGACTCTTGCAGACACCTCTTTCAAAAAAACCTTGCATACTCATCACTGCAAATGAGCCAAATACTTTTATTGTAGTCCCCAAAATTACTTATAATAATGAAAAAGGGAAAAAGATTATTTATATTCTTTAAATATATTTAGAATGGAGATACTGATATTCAAATCATGACTTGGTTTCTGAGATCTAGCTGACTTTCTTCTAGATAGCAGTAACAGGTGACAACCCACACTGCTTTCCACTGTTATCTGGAATCTGACTTGTCAGCTTCAATTTCAAAATCTCAGCAAATTTAGTCTTTTTCATCTTCCATATGGTATGAAACAAGGGATTGGTTATATGGTCCCAAATGCTGAACAGTTTTGATCAGTAAACAATCTATAAGTAGTCAACTGTGTTATAAACTTGCAATGTATCATTAAAAAAAAGAGAAAAAAAAAAGAAAAAAAAAAGACATTTAAAACTTTTTTTTCAGGACAACATTCCAGAATTACAGGAAGGATTTATGATCAATATTACTGATGTGCAACTGATCACTTCTTCCTCTGGAGGTCAGCCAAGTGTGAAGAGGCTTGGATTAGAAATAGCTGAAATAACAATTGAAGAAAATGATGATGCCAGAGGAATATTTAATTTGAATGTTACAAAGGTAAATAAGTCTGAATGAAAAACATGTTAAGTGGCATTCAAGCAAAACAGTCTGATTTCTCAGATGACTTCTGAAAGTGTTCTGCTAGGCTTTATAATACTAAGTTGTTCTGGATAAAATGACCAGATACCAGACTAACATTTCTCTCTTAAGAGGTTCATTACAAATAATACTCAAAATTTATTATGGAGCTGGCAATGCTGAAACCAGTGTCATAAAAAGGGATCCCAGGAGGTCATCTAATCCAGATTTTTTCTCAGAGCAAGGTCAATGCTTAGGCCAGACCATTTTAGAAGTAGTTATGTATTTCTTAATTTACTTTTAGCTGCAAGTCAACTTGAAAAAAAAAGGAAAAAAAAAAAGAAAAAGTTTGTTGAGACACTGTAGTTTCTTTTTGAATGTACAGGATATCACTGGAGCTGTTGTTGGTTATGAGGTACCACCACCACAGAATGTACTGAAACTCCCAGTTGTTCGTCAGGCTGGGAGGTTTGGGTCAGCAACTCTGTATTGGGAAGCTATTCATTCAACTGCCAGCTTTGAAGACTTCACACCATCCTTTGGAAATCTTACATTTGCAGATGGGCAGGTATTCACTTGCTTAAAGTTTGGGTTACCAGCTTAAGATTTTTTCTGTGTTTTCCTCTAGCAGAATTTTTACTGAAAACATATTATTTATGGCCTTATGCATATGAATGATGATCCCAGCTTCAGTTCTTTAGCATGGAAAACCAGAAGCATTGACCAAATAGGCTTGTGTGTCTTTGATACTTTGGCAAGTTAGGATATAACTTCTAATAATAAACCCTGTTACACTGAAAATTTTTAGCGGAATCCATCACTATAAATTCTTACAGTAAGCCTATATGTTTTCGTAACTGTGTTCTACACATAATTTTAAATTTCATGCTGCACCTGAGAATACTTAGTGTACACAAGGGATTTTGATTTTAAGTGAATATACATGGTCTTTGACAAAGGGAAGGATATATATAGTGTGCAGAATATTGACTGAATATTGTCAACATTCACTTTCTACTGAGTACCAAAGCAGACCAGTCTGCTGGTTTAAAGATTTAAGATTTACACTGATGGACTTAAAAAACACAACTGAAACGATACCTTCTTATCATAAATATACAAGCATAAGAAGAAATATGAACAAGTGAACAATGTCGGTTTATCTATTACTAGATACAATTTGCCTATTTTAAATTTTTTCAAGTAATTCACAGAATATTATAAGTGAAGCTTTGTTGCTTTTTTTTTTTTTTTTTCCTTTCTTTTTAACATTTCTACAGGCTACAGGAGAAATAGAAATTACAATCATAGATGACAGTGAAGTTGAATTCCTTGAGATATTCAAAATTGCCCTGGTGAAGGTAACAGGTGGTGCAAGACTTGGGAATGACACCCTGGTAACTGTCGCTATTCCACCAAATGATTCCCCTGTTGGGGTATTCGGGTTTGAAGAAAAGAAGGTGAGTTTCATTTAGGTTGCACATATTTCTGCTAAAGTTAGAGAGTGGGTTTGTGTCACTAGCATATAGCTGATTTTTGTAAGCCTTCACTGCAGTGGAAGACATGATTTCATTGAAATGATACTAGAGCCTGTCTTCATCTAGCTGTGTGGGACGGTAATAACAATGAAAATGCTGCTTATAAATACAGATTTCTGCATGACTGAATCAATTTAATTCACCATACTAACAATTCAGGATATCCTAGGTAGGATTTTTGATGGTCTGTATTATAATCTGTATTACTGAAAGTAGAATTTTTGAAAGAAATTACAAAGCATATCTCAGTTCTTGCAGTACTCCGGCTCTCCATTTTGCTAATGCTGAGCCTGCTGGTGACATAGTCTGTAATTGTTTTGAATCCTAGAGCCTACAGAAAACACTTGACTAACTAATCCTTGCTAGCAGAATTCAACACACTCCTCACATCTGTTACGTTCCTGTTTATTTTCACTCCTGTTGCTCAGAACTGCCCTTGATAATGTTTTCTGTTGTTTATCTCAAAAATGTATCCATGTCATTAGACATTATCAATGCAACTTTTGACTTTTTCGATACAGCCTTTCCCACATTCTCCTTCTCTTTCTCCATTAGGTAACTGTGAAGGAACCTCAGACACCTGATGACTCTGCAGCAGTTGTTTTGCTCAATGTGAGTCGAAGTCAGGGAGGACGAGGAGCAGTTACAGTGTTATGGATTCTTGAGGAAGCAGCCAGATATGATCTGATGCCCCTAAATGGTACCCTTCATTTCAGTGAGGTATTTCAAACATTGCAATAATTTATTTGCTATTAGATTTAGAAGTACTTTCTTCTACTTGGGTGTGTTTGTATGGTTGTGGTTACATAGTCTTAGAAGTATGGGGTTAGTATTATACAAGAGAAAAAGTTAATTTTGAACTGGTGGGGTTAGCAGTATTCAGGCTTTTTTCAAGCTATAAAAAGAAAGCTGACATGCTCTTTTAATGCAGCATAATGTAATCATCAGGGAGGTGGCTCTTCATATCTCCACCATTTTTACAATTAAGAAAGAGGAATTGAAATCTACTGAATGGAAATAATGATTACAGAAGCACTTAATTCACTACAATATCAGGCATCTTAAAAAGAAAATTTATACTGAAAGAGTGAGAAAGCAAAATGAATGCTCAAAATCTGCAGATTAAAAAACAAAACAAAAACAAAACCACCAAAACCCACCTTAATAACTTTCAAACTAGACTGTTATTTAATTTGTATTTCATGGCTTGTAGTATTTCTTTAGAGAGACCCAGACGACCGCCGATGGCAAAAGGAAAGAGCCTGCTCATTGTCCAGGGGGGAATTATAGCTTTATTTCGTCCAGAGCTATTTTAGCTCTTTTCCCCTCCTTGCCAGTGCCAGAGAGCCCAAGACCCTGCCCATCCCAGGGCTTTTTCCTGGGGGGACGGGCCCAGAGGCAGGGACAAGCCACTGCCCAATCAGGGACAAGGTGGGAGTGGAACAGAGTTGGGTTACATTCCAGTGTGGGGGATGGGCACGGCGGAGCAGGGACAAACCACATGATACAGTTTCCGAGGGGAACAGGGAAAACATTACAAATCCAATACAACACAATATAAAACCAATTAATGCATTACAACATTGGCAGGTTAGAACTCTAAAGTCAGTGTTAAAATATTGGATACCGATCCTGTGTTAATATTGATATTTTACAATCTACTCAAAATATTTAATGAAGAAAACTATTTTAACAGAGCATAATCTATTTTCTCTCAGTACAAGTTTGTTTTTCATTCAATAAATAGGCATGCTGGTTGTTTTACTTTAAGTCAGCTGGAAAATAGTGGTTTTTTTTTGTTTTTTTTTTTTTTTGATAAAACCATCAGTATTTGGCTATCCTTTCTCTACTGGTGGACTTTGACATTTTGTCCTGAACTTTTATATGTGCTAAGTATAAGTCTGCAACTGTGTATGCATGGTATACTAAATTTATACCACGTGTTTGCCACTTCCCACTGACAAAAATGTGGATTAGGCAGAAATTCAACTAATATATCTAATCTTAATAATATGTTAATCTTTAGAATATGTGTGTACTATTGAATATGCAGTTTCTGTATAGAAAGTTTCATCTAAGTTGAAAACATCTACGTGAATACAATTTCAAAGGAACTTCAATCTTTGTTGAGTCGAAAATAGAGTATTTTTAGGGTGGCATGCAATGTTTAGGAGACAATTTTTACTCTTGATTAATCTGTGAGAAGAAATTTCAGCCAGATCAGATATCTGATACTTAAAGAATAGTAGAGAATATGTCAGGCATTCTTACAACTTGATATATTTAAAAAAAAAATGGTTTTAATACTGTATTTTGTTTAATTTCATTAAAAATGTATCCATGTCTTTCTGGTCTTTACATGATGCAGACTGAGTTCCAGAAGCTGATTATTTTACACGCAATACAAGATGGTGTGTTGGAGGGGAATGAAACATTTACCATTCAGCTAGTCTCTACGGGTGATGCAGAGATATCCCCTGTAAATGGTAAAGTGTTAATTCAGTATCTTCTGGGTTTAGATATTATATATGAGAACTATTCTAAGTCTGTTCATATTATTTTAGTCTGCAGTGCTTAAGTATTTTGTGTGCAGCTAGTTGGTCACAATTTTGAATGTCAGTCTTTTTCCCTAAAAGTCTTGTCTGAAGAAGTCAAAAAGAGCTCCACAGGTCCTTTTATGAAGCTGATGTTTAATCACTCATGTCATAAAATTTTTCAAATGTAGCTCATTGCTTAGTTTTCACTTTACCATGAGAAGCATTGTTCTTTTCATAGGTGTTGCAACCATCATTATTATGGGAGATGAAGGAGCTTCTGGGGTGGTTGGGATAGCCCATTCATCTAAGCATATTTTGATTGGAGAACCTTCAGGAAATTATAATGGAACTGCTCTTATTAGGTGGGTACATCTCTCATTTTTTCAAAGAAAGAGCAACAGACCAGATTCAAAAGCTATGAGACTCCACATTTGGCAAGAATTTATTGAGTATTGGATTTTATCATAATTTTTATAATCAGAACTATTTCAAAAGCAGGGTAATTGGTTTTAAGGAAGGGAAGAATATACCATGTGTATGTCCTTTCAGTATTAATGGGGACGTCCAAATATTCCTCTCTGTTTTAAAGTTGTTTACAACATCAATGCACCTAAGGAAAGACAATTTTCATCAAAGGAAAGGGGTAAGGAAATGTGACATTTGAAGGTGCTTTGTGATGTCTAGAATTTGATTCAGGATTTATGCCTGAATAGTATTTCAGCAAATTGCTATGTTCTAGCGTAAACAATATGGGAACAGGGGTTTTGATGGAAACAAGATGAAGTTGTTGTATTCAGTCAACTGAAAACATAATGAAGAGCTTTAGATTCTTAGAAGAATCTTCTAAGACCACTGGAAAAAAAAGATTATCACACTTCCAGAAAATATAAAGCAACAGAACAGCTTCTGAAGGTATTGGCCCAAGAAGCCCAAAAGAAAAAGGATGCTTTGTGCAAGAAGTAGTTTAAGATCATGTTATGTGTAGAATTGCAGACAAAGCTTTACTGTGATTTATTTCACCAAGCATTTTGTTATTAGTAGGGTTTTAGACAAGTAGCAGACAGAACATATCTCAGTAAAACTCAAAGAAGTATTCTAGTATCCTACAGCTGCCTTATAGATCAAATTGCCCCTGGCATTACCCTGACATCCAATTTCCCTTCTATTTTGCATATCTATCTCTCGAAAAGCAGAATAGAAACATGAGAAATCAGTTTTCAGATCCCATCTTTGGGCTACACATGGAAAGAAACTTGAAAGACCTCCTGGTAAAAATACAGTTTTGAGATGCCTCCCAACACAGAGAAGTAAAAGAGAACTTCAGAAATGGTCTGAAAATTCCTGAAAATGGAATTTCCATGTTCTTAATAGTTTGAGTACATTAAAACTCAAGCTTTCATAGTGCTGATAAAATTTCCTCCATTCACAACAGTATGATATACTATCTCTGTATTGGCTATTGAATACTAAAGGTAAAAATTAAATCTGTGTTTGTGTCCTTACCTGCAGCCTGACACGTGGCCCAGGGATTTTTGGGGAGATCATAATATATTGGAATATAACACCGCCTCATCAGACAGAATTTATTGAGGTATCGGGGACCTTGACCATGCGAGATAGGCAGTCTGCAGCAGTTGTTCTAATACAGGTATATGAGAGATCTGATACCAGTAGCTGTTTCAAGTACTTTCTTTTATTTTCTTAGGAACTTGGCTAGAAATTAGTTACATGTCTCTCCCTGGAAATGGTTTAAATCCTTTTAGCTGTTGTTGGTTCTTTTCCATAGGCTGTAGATGACAACTGTCCTGAGGAGAAGCATTTCTACCAGTTTCAACTAACCAGAATCAGTGATGGAGGACTCATAAATGAATCTAGCAGCACAGCAAATATTACCATGGCTGCCAGTGATTATCCATATGGAGAGTTTACATTTTCCTGTGAAGTATTGCAAACAACAGAAGATGAAAAACAGGTATTGGATTAAAATTCTTTCTTATGTAAAATTACTCATATAAATCAACATTGTTGCTAGAATTATGTTCAAATTTAGAAAGAAATCAGTATCTAAAATGACTGAGGCTGCTAAATTACATGTACTCTGTACTTAATAAATCATATTGTTACCTGACAGAACCATTGAAAAGATGTCTTTAGAACAACTCCTAAAGGCAACTGTAACAGAAAAAACCCACATTTTTAAATAAAAATATTCTCTCTCCCTCAGGTTAACATCACTGTTGTGCGTTCCAGGGGATCCTATGGCAGAGTGCGTCTTTGCTTTCAGATAATAAATGGGACTGCAGAGGAAGGAATGGATTTTACTCCCACAGTAAGGGAATTGGTGTTTGAACCAGAGGAGGAAACTAAAATTATTTTGATTGAAATACATGATGATGACTTACCTGAAGGTCCTGAAAACTTTTCATTGATGATTACTGAAGTGGAACTCCAAGGAAGGTAAAGTTAAAATTCCCAGTTGGTTGTTACAAGCAGAAAAACAAAGAAACAATAAGAAAAAAACCCTATGTTTGGATTCTGATCTACCTGAATAAAGTCACTGCTAGACATTTTATCTGTTTTACTGTAAAATTTTGTAAGACAGCTATAACTGTAATGATAATAGGAAATGGATATATGGTAAACCGAATTATTTTGACATTAGTATAAAGATGTAGCTGATTAAGATTTATTAAAGCTTAAAATCCATACATTAGATACCAATTGTCAAGTTGCAAGACATTTCAATAAAAAGATGAAATGCGAAAGAACAAATAAAAGATACACATTTCTGGGAATAAACTACTATTCTTGCAAAAATAATAATATGAAAAAATATGACAAAAAATCCTCAGTAGTAACTCTCAGAAAATAAAGTTATTTGCAGTAATTGACAAATTGTCACACACACATATATTTATACTTTCACAAGAAGTTCAAAATGTATTTTTATGTTTGATTGTTTTTTACGCTCTTGCAAGTGGATTTGATTTTGCTGTGAGAGAGAATGGCCTACAGGTGGATCAACCCCCAATAATAGGAAATATCTCCACAGTATTGGTCACTATTGCAAAAAATGACAATGCTGAAGGTGTCATAGAATTTGATCCACAGTATGTTCTTCTAACGGGTAAGTTTACCTTAAGTTCTCACTGTAGTTTAGACGATAAGGCTATGGCATGAATTTTGAAATAAACTAACTTCTTCTCAATTATTTTTATAGTGGAAGAGGATGCTGGATTAATCATGATTCCTGTATTGAGAAAGCATGGAACTTATGGCAATGTCACAGCTGATTTTCTTTCTCGAAGTATTTCTGCACTTCCTGATGGTGTTGACTATATCATTCATAATAATACTGTAATTTTTTATCATGGACAGAACCAGTCTTTTATTTATATCTCTATTATAAATGATGAAGAAAGGTAATTAAATTTTCAGATAAATATTTACTAATTTACTTCTGATAAAGTAATTTTTAGCATGCTCTAAAAGAATCTACACATACGCGTGTATAGATCTGCAATCGAAAACCAAATTTCTGCAGAGCTAAAAAATCACAGGGAGAAAATCACTTAAAGGGGGGAAAAGAAGGTGTTATATTAGAGTGTCATAGTTCCTATTAAATAGTATGCAATCAAATAAGTTTTTAAATTACATTATAAGAAATTCTTGTGTCAGCAGTACTGCTATGAAGAATAAATTATTTTTCCATATTTTTGTTTAACTTAACATTAGTAGGAAATAGAATAATGATAGAATTTCAGAATGGTGATATCTGAAATATTTTTATTTCAGATATCACCATTCTATGCAAATAGAAGGAATCTTCTATGTTGCACCTATGGAGATGATTACTTTATTCCTTTAAACAGATCCAGTTGGATGTATGATTGAATTGCTAAGTACAGTTTTAATATTTTTTCTTTTCTCTCAGATACCTCAGAATGTTTGTTTTTTGTTTTTTGTTTTTTGTTTTTTTTCCTGTGCAGTGAATTTGCGGAGCAATTTGAAATCCAACTGACTGGAGCCACCAGTGGAGCTGTCCTGGGGCTCCACCTGGTAAGCCAGGTCACTATTGCAAAAAGTGACTCTCCCCAGGGCATGGTCCGATTTCTCAACCAAAGCCAAATTATTTTTCCCAACCCTGATGCAATCACAGCAGTGTCCCTGGTGCTGGAAAGGACTGGGCGGCTGGTGGAGGCACAGGTGGGTCTTGCCTCTCAAAGACGAAAAGTTTTCCAGTGACTACATCAAAGAGCTCCTGCATTTTGCTTTGAGTTCTTTCTTAATGACTGATTTCTAATAGGATAATTACAGCTTTTTATTAAACCTGAATTGCATATAGCTGTAGTATAACAGAAAATGTTGCTACCCTTTTAAATTCCTTTCTTCTCCTGCTTGCCTTCTTTTACTATGTTGTTTACTGTTTTACTGTTGTTGTTTACTATGTTGTGTACATTGTTTTGAACTAGCTCCTAATCCCACCAAAATTACAGTTAAATTCATATACTACTACTGGTTTAATTTAATTCAGGAAATTGCCTACTGTGAATTTTCTAGAGTTTTTTTACTTTATATAGGCTGTGGTTGTTCTTTTGAGAGAGCCAGGCGACCGTTGATGGCAAAAGGCACAGAGTCTCCTCTCTGTCTTCGGGGGGTTATCACGGCTTTAATCTGGGGTCCTGCCCCCGCTGGCCTGAGCTCAGTACGGAGCTCTGTTCCCGTCCCCATCCGGTGCCAGAGAGACAGAGACCCTGCCCATCCCAGGGCTTTTTCCCCGGGGGGAAGGGCCTAGAGGCAGGGACAAGCCACTGCCCAATCAGGGATAAAGTGGGAGTGGAACAGAGTTGGGTTACATTCCAGTGTCCGGGATGGGCACTGCCAGGCAGGGACAAACCATGTGATAACGCTTTCCAAGGAGGACACGGGATACAATAGAAAAACATTACAAACCCCAATATAAAAATGAAACACAATGTAAACCCAATTAATGTGCAACAACAATAGGCCACTTATAAAGTGAAGATATAAATATAAAACATGGTGGGCCTTTCACAGTATTGTCAAATAATTGGAAAATTTGCATTAAAAGCCATAAGCTCCTTCTCCATATAAAAATTGTCTCAGTCTTTGACTTTTTCTAGAAGTCATTGGAGAAAAGTAGAAAACACTCAAGTTACCAAAATAATATTTGTAAAGTCCTGAATATGACCTTCTTAAAAGCAGTATAATTCGTGGGAATTGCTTGAAATACTATAGCTTTTAATCAGGCTGAAGAAATATGAAGAGTTCATAATTTTCTTCATAATCTGAAGGATTAAAAACTTTTATGATAAAAAATATTTGTCATTTAGGCTTGACATCACACTTCAAAGGAAAATACTTTTGATCATGTACTCACGTGGGAAATTTTGTAAAACAAGTCATGAAGAAGAGAAATAGACACTGGCCTGTGTGATTCTTGCTAATTGCTAAAGAAATGTTCTTTTCTATTACTAGCATCTAGAATTTAATAAACTGGCATTGTAACGCTTTAAAATTCCCATTTATAAATTGTCATGTTTACTTTTCCAAAAGCTTCTGTATTTTGCCTCATAGAATAAATTATGACTGTTTTGTATTAACAACAAAGATTTAAACATAACTAAGTACTTTTGGTACTCTGTCACTTCTGCTCCTGGGATGCTGTTATAATTTATCACCCCTCTAAATCTGAAATTGATCTCTTCCACAGATTAACTGGGACATTTTGGGGCCTAATTCAGAAGAGATTTTGTCTCCTCTGAATAGTGACATTGGTGACCCTGTGAATGGATCATTCTATTTTGAAGAAGGAGAAGGAGGTCTGAGAACAATTAATCTACAAATCTATCCTCATGAAGAAGCTGAAGTTCAGGAAACCTTCATTATTCGACTGAGCCTTGTGAAAGGTGAAACAGAAATAGATTCTAAGGCAAACAGCATTACATTAATAGTAAGTTATTAGTGCTTCTCTTTCTTCTGAGATTTTTGTTGATATTGGTATTTATCCTGCAAAGCTTTTAGAAATTAATCACAGTAATTACTTAGTCATTTGGCATTTTTGGCCTTTGTACTATTTTGGTATATTATGTTCAATTATGAAATAAAAAGGGCAGAGAGTCTATCAGTAAAAAAAAAAAAAAAAAAAAAAAAGGGTATAAAAGCACTGATTTGGCTCTCTTATTTGCAGTTTTCTATAGCTCTCTTTGGAGATAGAATGAATTGAGCCCACATTTCTATATACAAATATGTTTTTCATCTGTTGTGGTTTAAACCGAGCTGGAAATTAAACCCCACTCAAGTGATTCCCTTCCCTTAAACTCTCTTGTGAAAGAGAGACAAAAAGCAGTTTCTCAGTCAAGATGGGAAAAATCTACTTGAAAACACAAATGAGATGAAAAGCAAACAGTAACAGTAACAATATTAATGACAAAGGTATACAATAGAGAGGGTGATTTACACACAAAAAGGTGCTCTCCACCAAAGCTCCACCCAGACAAAGACAAAATGTCTTTTTCTCCTGAGCAAACGAAAAACAATGGAAGAATCATCCACGCACACACTCCTCCCCAAATCCTGAGACAGCAAAAAACAGTGATGGACAAACTCTCCAGGCTGGACGGCTTGGCCTGCACCAACCATCATGTGTGTGGTAGATAATAGCAATCTGGACATGCCCACACAGCACCAGGCTCTGACGCCCTCAGTTGCAAGTTGAATATTGTCACTCTTGACATCTTCAGAAGAAGGAAGAAAATCTGACTTCTCACAGTGCAAGAGAAATACAGATATTTTTGACAGTTATCAAAAACAAAATCAGTGCTCTAGGGATACTGGAACTAAGGGAATATTTATAAAGCTGCTATAAGAAGCCCTCAAAAAAAAAAATCTCTCCTAGAAATTGTACTTTTATTTTATTATCTGTCTGTAAGGTGTTGATGGAATTAGCTCTTGCTTCCAGTCCCCTTCAGGAACACAGTTTACCCCAAATTCTTGTTGCAGCTAATGGTTCACACAGATGTGGATGAGCTCTCTTTTCCATAGCACTGAGTTTGAAAACTGATAGTGTTACAAGAGTTTCTGTATATGAGCTCAAGGTGCCTGAGCATTTCCTGCTTTAGAATCAAAATATTCAGATACAGCATTTCAAATAAAACTCTGTTCTTTTCCTTCTTGGACAGGGAAACTGAAAACTGAAAAGGGACATATAAAATTTTCTCTGCTGTTTTTAGAACTATCAGATATATCAGTTAGTATAATGTAGCAGTAAAAATCTCAGTGGTTTGAGCAAGAATGCAACTCATACTACATTTTTAGTTTTTTAAATGTTTGTTTACCTTTTTACAGATAGAGAAGTTTGGTGATCCCAATGGAATTGTACAGTTTGCTCCTGAATCATTAACTGAGAATTACTATGCAGAGCCCTCAGGAGACAAAGGGCCACAGAATATTACACTGTTTATCAAACGAATTCAAGGCATTCTGGGGAACATAACGGTATTCTCACTTTTTTCCTAATTAACAATTTTATCTGAAATCACCCTCAATGTCAATATATGGAAAAATATTTCATTCTGTGCCTTTCAATTGCTTGTTTCTCAAATTAATTTTTTTAAATGTTGTATTACTTGCAGTTTGGAGAGTAAAATTCAGTCTTCCCTGGTTCAGGGGAAAGAAAAGAAAAACAATACTGCTGTACTGCTATCTCTTTCTCTCCCCATTGGCTTTTGATGGGAGAACAGAAGAGACAATACTTTCATAGTGACTTGTCTTTGATACCATTGCCCTTTACTTTTTCAGACAGAATCAGACTTTTCTGAACCATCATGCACATTGTTTTTTTCCTAAAGTTGTTTAGAATTCAGTGTTTAACAGGAACTAATTTAATTTAAAATAAATTAATCAAATAATAAAAATCTGATGTGTTTAATGAGAGTTCTTTATTCCTTTCTTATGAATACTGAAGAAAGAAAAAATAGCAAGTGAGAAATATTGGAAACAGAAAAAATAGCAAGGGTGTTTTGGTGTGAAAATAGAAATATTTTTTGAAAAATGTTCATAAATTCCACATAGTTTTAAATAAATTTTCTGAAATTAGACAAAGGAAATATTTATATTCATAAACCTGTTAATGAAATATTACTCTTTTGAAAAGATAGTCTGTGTGATAAGATATTCTTCCTATATATATCCACAACAATTTTTATTTTACCCATTTAAAAGCAGTCTCTTCTATATCCTGTCTATACTGAATCCTGAATGTGCAAGTTTCTGACTTTAGAGGTAATTTTTCTTTCTTTTCTGTTTTGCATTTTCTATACTAATTTCAGGTTTACTGGGAAATATGTAGTGAATTTGACATCACAGGTGACTTTCTTGAGACAGAGGGATCTGTTGTCATTGCTGACCAGCAGAGTACAGCTGAGATAATTATCTATCTGTTACCTGATGATATTCCAGAACTGGATGAACACTATGAGGTACAGCTGATTTCAGTGGAAGGTGGAGCAGATTTGGACCATGAGAAAGGAATTTCAAAGTTCACAGTGTTTGCAAATGACGATCCTTATGGAGTGTTTGCCCTGTACTCTGATCAGCAGTCAGTATTGGTAGAAAAAGCCCTGGATCGGTATGTTCAGATTAATGTAACTCGGCATGCTGGGGCATTTGGAGAAGTGATGGTCGAGTACCATGTCATATCCCTTCATGACAAAGCACTAATTGAACCTGAGAATGAGGTGGGATTCCTCACAATAAAGGATGGTGCCAGCTTTGGAGTAAAAAGAGTGCCAATAAGCAACCAGGTGTGTATTACTCTTTTTAACTCCTATGATATCTGTTGTTTCCATTTCTTTCATCACAATACAAATAAGATTTAAAAGTCTCGCTAGTATTGATTGTGAAGAAGCAGAAAAGAGAGTTTTGGTGTTATGAATTTCCTTTTTATGGAGTAGAACTGGATTTTAAAATCACATTTTCTGATAGTAATTGCAAAATCACTGCTATGCATGCATTCAAATATTTAATGTTTCCTTACATTGTTGTTTTATGTAACTGTATCAATATCTTATTGATATATGTATACAAACATTTTCTTAAGTTTCTTTTGGATTGTAAATAGTTATCTCTCATTTATGACCAATGAAGAAGATAAATGTATCTGCAGTCTTCTGTGTTTCCTTGTTGTTTGTCATTATTATCACTGTCTTACATCCATCCTTTCATTCTCTTGCAACCATCTTAAATATTTTTTAATACTAAAGATTAAAATCAAGCTAAGGCCCAATGTGTCAGATATAACTTTTCAAAATGGCAACGGTTGCTTTATAATCTCACATTCCAGTAAACTGCTGGCAGATTACTCTCACAATATTGATGGCTTAACTGTAATTCTTTGAGAAACATAATCAACAAAACACTTGTCTTGAAATGCTGCTTCGTACGTAAGAAAACAAAATTTGCAAGTTATTTTGTTATGATTTGAACTGATGGATAACATATTTTTAGTGGAATTAAATTTCTACCTTCTTAATTAAATTCTCTCTCTCAAAGGCATTTATTCTGCTGGGCTTGAATTTTACTCTGGAACTGACTAATGTAAGCCTGGTTAGGGGAAGTGCCAAGGATGTGCCTAAAATATTAGGAATAGCAAAGTCTGCTGTGTTACTTATTCCTGAGGAAGCTGCCAATTCACAGGTCAGTAGCCTTGTTGTGGTGTCATGTTTCTACCACAGAAGAAAACATAAGTATGCTTCACTACAGAAGATACCTGTTACAGGAACTCGGTGGAGTTTTCATTGTAATCATTGTGACAAAAGAGATTTTTCCTGTTATTACTTGCACTGTATGTTATTCTTTCCTCCAATACAAGTTCTTATAGAAATACTTTAATACAGTTGGAAAAGGCCTCTTCACTATGAAATGTAAGCTGTGTAAATATTTACATGAAATGGGAGCTCTAAGACTTAAAGGAAAACAAATAAATCTGGGCAATGTTTCTGTAACTAGAGTAACCCCAAATCAGATATCAGTATTGTGTGCAAAAAGAAATGGAATATGTGCTGGGTGTTAATGCAGATATCAGTAAACTTGGAAATCATTGAGTGATAAGTTTTCCATTTGTCTTATTTTGTATAAGAGTGAGAAAAGATAATTTGCCTACTTTAATATGGTATGTGTGCTACCATTCCCTCTTCTTATGTCAGGCAAAGGTGTAAGTTTTAACACTTAAATTTTATTGTTTTTTACTTAATGGTTTTAATTATCTTGAAGCATTGTTCTGGTTTTTAATTTACAATGAAACTTAAATCAAATAGTCTTTCTATATACACTATTTACAGAAAGACTTTTATATACTATATACTACCATATATCTATTTATCATTGCTTTTAGAATATGCAAATTATCTTCACTCCTATTTGCTGCTCAGAGAAAAAGAAAAGTAGATCACAGTAGCAAGAATAATTTTGTAATGTCATGGGGCAACAACTTACTTTTCATTGGAGACACAATTAATAACTTATTTTAGACCTAAACAGAGAGAGAGAGAACGTAGTACAGTTATTGCCTGCGAGCACTGAGCTTGATTTATTTTTCTTCCAAACAAGAGACACAGATTGCTGTATTCACTGTTTTCACTACTGAAATGTCACTCATACATGCTCCTTTTCCCTGCAGTCTAATTGTCGGGAATCTAAAATTTGCAAGTATTATTAAAGAACTGTGGAGAAAATATACATATTCATATGTCCATAAATACATGCACATATATTTATCTGTATGCATGCATCCTTATTGTAAGATGCCCATTTTACAAAAGACACTATGCTTTCATGTATGTTATTGCCCATTTTTATTCCATTTTCTGATAAAATCTACTCTGTTTCCACAGGTTGGCTTTGACTCTGTGTTATTACGACTTACAAACATTGCAGCAGGGACAGGCCATGCTGTTATAAGCAGAAGAGGAGTTTATGGCTCTATAACAGTTAGCTGGATTTCAGAATGCCCACCAGACCTAGTCACTGACTCTGTTAAACTCGGCAATATTACTCCTCCATTTGGTGAGTAATTGCTGCAACAAATTATGTACAGCTGCAAGGACAACAGCTATGACAGTGACATAAGTGATGATACCACCATTTAGTTACTCGTACCTCTACATGTTTCCTTTATTAATAAAGAGTCATTAGAATGAAGTAATGTCATCCAATTTTTAGCTGTAAGGGACATGTTTACTTTATGAGAAAAAAAACCCAACTTTTTTTCATAGCCACAATGCTATGCCCCTGAAGGACAGCTTTCTATAGAAAAGACCCTTATCGTGAAAATTTCTTCACCTTGATGGAGTGGAATTTTGACTAAATTCCCTATGTCAGTGTATTTCCAGATAAAAAGAGAATTCCTCATTAGTCATTTTGACCCTCTCAATCATTCTTCTTTCAGGTACTGTTGAATTTTCCACTGGGGAGGAAAGTAAAGTGATTTCTTTTCAGGCTACTCCAAGCCTAAATGAACCTGAGACATTTGCCATCGCTTTAACAGCAGTGCATAGCAATGTGTCTGGTGGGGCTCGCCTGAGGTGAGGATATTACACTTTTGAGTTGCACTGATCCTGTCAGAATTATGACATGTATAGAGGCATATACCTCATACAAATCCACATTGAATTATAGGTAGCTAACAAATTGTTGTTCCTTTTCTGATAAATTTCTATGTGTTACCTCACATGGAAAAGAATGTCAGTACAGCAGATTTGATTTGCCCAGAACTGTGGATTTTCTTCAGTTCCAGCCTGTTGCTTGGCATTGGGATCTGAAGTGCCTAGAATGTCTCTAAAATTATGGAGACACTTTGGAAAGGCAGTTTGGTTGAAGAACCACGATCAACAGTTTTAACTAGGATGCTGAAGAATGAAATAAACTCTGTCAATTTTCAGTGTCCCTAGAAATCCATATTTAGAAGATCTTAGATACAAATATTATTTTAAATAAATCAAATTAAATGTTCTAAAAATGATTAATTTATATCAAACCCCCTTTTTATTCTGAAAAATTAAGAAATTAAATTCAATTTAGTTTTTTATCCCAGTTAAATTGTTATCTGTTCTTCAAGCTATTTTCATTCTTCCTTATGGAAGAAGAAAGTATATAAAAAATGGGCATAGAGTGACACCGTATGGAGAATGGTATTGGCTTCACCATGTTAAAATTGCACTGGCAAATCTGACAGAAGTCAGGAGTGAACTAGATGCCTAAATACCTTAAACTGACCCTTTCTCCTAGGCTTGTCCATCCTATGGACTTGAGTCCTTAAGCATGTTTATTGTGTGAGTCAAATACCTTGAGCATAAGAGAATAACCTTTCCTAGAAAACTTAGGATTGCATCCCACAACATGTAAAGCTCACAATTACTTAGGAGGTTTTCTTGCTTCCTAAGTGTTGGAAGAGTCTCATCTGTTAGCCAAATCCAGTCACAGTAATTGTGCCATTTGGTAGCCTCTGGCATTGAATAATGGTTCAGTTCTAGAGAGAAGAGGATGGCGCAAGATTTAACAGAGTCTGTCTAATATTTTGTAATAAGAAGAGGATATATTTAATATGAACAAAATAAAGCTTAAATTGATTTTGATAACAAGACTAGATCTGGGAAAAAAAAGTATTTTAATTAATATTGTAAGGAGGCAGTATTTCAAAGCCTTGCTGTATATTTTAAAATAACTTCTCTAACTTTCTGGCTAAAACTGTAGACCTGCTAGCAGCTGTCTGCTTCACAGCTTTCCCTTGGTACAGGAGGTTTGTTCAGTGTTTAAAACAGGTGATACTTGTAGTGGCTGTATTATCTTCCTGTATCATGTGCTCAGTAGGAAGACCTACTTTCCGTTGCCTCTCCATTTTGTCAGGAAGACCATATTTTATATATCATTTGCTCGGTAGCCTGTCCTGACTTAGGATGCATTAAGCCTGTGGAGGGCTGCTCAATCCAAACATTACCAAAGCATTTTTTTAGGGAAGCTCTTTATGTCTTGCTTTGTATGGTTGCTATTTCTTCCCTCTGCTGTTATACATTTTTTAATCCACTTTCTTAGAGCCATCATTGATTGCTCACTCAAAATTATTATGCTTGATTGTTGTGATTTTCATTTTTAGTATTTCCTCTCTCAATGTGATATTGTTTCTGTTTCAGATCAGGATTTACAATAGCTAAAATTGAGCCAATGGGGATCTTTCAGTTTGATCTTAACTCAAGATCAGTTTCAGTTGAAGAAGATGTCCAAGTAGTCAGACTACATGTCCAAAGATTGTTTGGTTTTCAAAGTAATCTCACTAAACTGACATACCAGACCATTGCAGGAAGTGCCAAACCACTAGAAGACTTTATGCCCATCTACAATGGAGAGCTTATGTTTTTACATTTTCAGACAAATGCAGTGATAGAAATATCAATAATTGATGACACTATGTCTGAAATACAAGAATTTTTTTTTGTAAATTTGACTTCTGTGGAAATTCTGGATGTTCAGCCTGCAAACCTTGACTGGAGTCCCCGTTTGAATCCAGCTTTCAGTGTTGCAACAGTTAATATCCTGGCTAATGATATTCATCATGGAATACTAAGTTTGGGCCCAGAGTTTATTTATATTGAAGAAGATACAAACAACAATACTTCCAACAAAGCAATGCTTCAGATCAGAAGGACCAAAGGATTTAGTGGTGATATTAAAATAACTGTGAAAACCTTTGGGGGACTGAGTGCACAGGGTGGAGTAGATTTGTATCCTTTTGGAAATGTTTATGGATATTCAAACTTCACATGGGCAATGGAAGGAGAAGATTTTGAAGAACAGACAATCTCTCTGACTTTGCTGGATGGAGAACGTGAAAGCCAGGTGTCCATAAAAATTTTTGATGATGATGAGCCTGAAGGACAGGAATCATTTTATGTTTTCCTCTCAGATCCTGAATATGGAGCTCAGATTGTGGAAGGAAGGGATGAACATGGATTTGCTGCCTTTGCAACAGTAATTATTGCAGGTAATATTATTTACCCCAGGAAATGAGTAGATGTATTTGAATTAAATAACAGTAAATAACTATATGTTCTTGTAGCAATTTTTATGTAAAATTGGAACTCTATATGATAATAAGCAGGGTATTCTATTCCCAAATTCAGTGTTTTCCAGATCAGAGGAAGCATCTAATACACAAAGCCCACTTAGCATCCCTTTGCAATGTAACTCAAAATACGCCTATATGTGCTGCTTATCTCTGTTCTTGTCCTTTATGAAGGGAGAATGCTGAGCAGAAGTGTTTGTGTTGGAGATGGAGTAGCATTGTAGGCTTATTTGGTTTTTTGCCGTTTTCCTTTTTCCAACCCTTCCTCCTGGGATGTGAGATTCCCCTCTGAGTAGATCCATGACTTCCAAATTCAAAGAATGAATGGGATATCTTATGATACAGACCTGTGACTATGAGAAGAGTTACAATTAACTTATAGTATGAAAATGAAAGTGTCCAAGAGGAACCTGTTATAGAATTGCTGACCTTCCATTGTTTGTTCTCAGTATTGTACAAGTGATCCTTTTTCACAGTACCATAGTGCTGCATTCAGACCAAAATATTTTGTATAACTGTAAGTACTGACCACTTATTGACAGTTTATGGCACAAAAATATCCTTTTTGCTTGGTTTGTTTCTAAAGACCAGATGATTTGTATTTTGCTTCTTCAGGTACTTTGCTTTCTCAAGTTCCAGAATGTTTTAAGATTCTTTTACCCCTTTTTTTTTTTTTTTTTTTTTTTCTCCCCTAACAGTCTATAAAACATGATTTTGTAAAAGAAAATGTAATGGGGCATTTAAATACAGGAAGACATAGTTCCTACTGAGACCATAAGATTACCTAAAAGAGGAGAGACATAAAATTTTACTGACTCATTATTTAAATAGTGCATTATGGCAGCAATGCTTGATGGGAGATAGTGAGTATAAGTTGAAATGAGATTTAGCCTGGTTATTCTTTTCTACTGAGTGCAGAGAGCCAGTGGCACAGGTTGCCTGGGGAGGTTGCATGGTCTCTCTCCATCCCTGGAATTTTTAAAGCCCAAAACTTCTGAGCCATCTGGTCTGGTTTCAGAAATAATTCAGCTTTGAGAAGGGTATTGGACTAGAGAATTAAAGGGCCCTTTTAACCTGAATTATGTTGGCATTATGTCAGATGTGTTTCATATACTTTGTATTTTTAAGTTAAGTCTTTCACTTTTACAATGGATGGAGTTTGTGCAAAGCATAAAAACAGTTTCTGTTTTCATTCTTTGCTACTATGCAGTTCATACCTGCAGTGTAGTCATGCTCTGCTTCTGGGGATGAAGGACAGGAATTAGTCACCAAGGAAGAATTTTTCTTTCAGTCACTGGCCTACTGTGAGAAAATTATGTTAGAACTCCAATTTCTCTTAGCATGCACATAAGCAAACACACAGTTTCTGTTCATCTTACTTTATATATTGACTTTTAGTAAGCACAGGGGTGGAACCAGATTGCCTTTTCAATTGCAGACTAAAGCCATCACTACCTTCAAGGAGAAATCTTTTAGAAGCAAGATCTGATTGAGCACTATAAAGATATTCATTTCCCCTCATTAACACTGGGGATTTTTGTCTTCCACTGCTGTTTTTCTGAAGTTGCTTGCATTCCCCTGAGAAAAATGTGCTGTTTTGCACCTTACTAGTTCCACACATAGAATTAATGATGCAAGAAAAAAGCTCATGTAATAATCTGTGAAAATGGATGAGTTCAACAACATCATGGATAGGATGAATAAGAAAGCTTAAGTTACATCTCTGTAAGCCCATCTTTATCACATTACTTACTTTATATGTTGAGGCCCATTTCTGTTCAGACAGAGTGTTTTAAGATTTATGATAAACATAGCTGGACTGATTCTCTCATAAGGACATGATAAGCAAGGCTTTTGAGATTGTTCTAGAGATTACTGTAACACTTAGGCTCGAAGTCAAGAGACATAGAATTCAGTCAGTTTGTTGAATGCTTCTAAAAAGACAAGCTTACACTCAGAAATCGTGCCAGAACTCTCATAAGAAATTTACTTTCAAAAATTGTTGTTATTATTCTGCTGATTAAAATAAAATTTAGATATGCTAAATTCTAAATATGAAATTCTGGACTGTAAATTGAAAATAGAAATATTAAGAAAATTGAAGTGTCCCTAAATAGTACTTTGCAGCGTGGTTTTGATACCAGACTGTTTGGGGTTTTAGCACTTGTGCATATTAAAAGTATAATTTACTCTCAGCTTAAGTTTCTTGCTTACTACTTTCATGGACTATTTCCTACGCAGGAAGCGATCTCCAGAATGGCATTTTGGGATTCACTCCAGAAGTACAAAGTGGCTTGATACTTGATGAAGACTCAGAAAACAGAGAGGTGCTGCTGACAGTTGCACGACAACCAAACAGGTGCAGGCAACAGCTGACTCCAGTGCTCTTCCTACACTCTGTAATATGTTGTCTTGAAACACAGGAGCTACTGTTAGTGGAAGAGGTTTTCATCACAGAGTTTTAGAATGAGTGCTTCCCTTTCACCCCATTTAATAGCTTCACAGATTTTGGCAATGGGGCATTTAAGCTGTGAATGTAATTAGATTTGTCTATTGGTCTAAAGCAGAAACAGAAAAAAACTCAAATGTTTACAGTTTTATACTTTAAGTCAGCAAGTATGAAGGTTTTGCATAAGGTAAAGTATTTGCAGTGCTAAAGGTGTAAGTCCAGTTCTTACCTCTCTGTGTACTGTAACTAGGCATGAATACTACAAGGAGCAATTAAGGAGTTACGTAAGCGTCAGTATGCTTATGTCTACTTTTTTCCTAATTAGCACATATATATATATAATGTACATTTATGTGTGCTTTAAACAAATATGCTCAGGTATGGTAAGTTTCTTACACTTAAGAACAGACAAATTCTATTTGGCTTTCCAGGCCAATGTTACTATAGTATTAATGAAGGTACTTGGGCACATCCCTGCCTTCCCGACACCATTGTCTCTTATTCAGATAATTGCATGTTAGAAACAAAAATTAAGAGGCTTTCCATAATGACTTTATTTTCCTCTTCTGTTACTTTTAAAAATAATATAAATAGAGGAAGAAATTTAAATAAAAAGAGCAATTTTATTTTCATTGGAGAGCAAATTATTCCCTAATGATTAGTTTTGAATAATAAAATAAAGTGTATGTTACATCTGTACTTTATGTTTCCTAAATCTGTTATGCTCGCTTTCAGTATATGAATACTCTTCTCTTTTGCTTATAGGGCTTTTGGAGATGTGAAGATCTTCTGGCGTGCGACCTTTAATAAAACAGATGTTGTCCTTCTGAAGGATGGTGTGAACTTGGAGAATGAACTTGTATCTGTGCTGGGATACACGACCTGTGTGGCAGGTCAAACAATGTGCAACATCTCCATTGAAATAAAACCTGATCATGTAAGTAATTATTGCTCATTTATGTGCAGTGCTGAATTGCAGTTTGTCAAGATGGAAAAACTCCCTGATCCAGAGGAGCTGATGCTTAGTTTGAACATAGTAACTTTATATCTGCTTAGCTTCTCTGGAAAATATTTATTTATAGTCTTGTACTGCCTTCATTGAGACTGACAAAAAATTGGGAAGGAGATAAGTATTCAGCTTGAAGAGTAAATTAAAGATCTTAGATTTTTATATAGCAGTAAGAAAAAAGAATACAGTTCTTTCACAGAAGTGTTTGATCATATGCTCTTACCCTGCACACAGTCGGTTTTTCATCTATCAAAGCATTTCTTAGGGTGGTTTATGGAAAACATTCTATAAGTAATACTCATTGCACAAAAAAACCTTTGAGTCTAACGTGTGTGTAATTTTATATTCCTTCATCTAGCACAGTGATCTGTGGAAACTCATAAAACTGCATAAGAATCTCTGAGTGTCTAAAAATCTGTCACTGTTCCCATCCACCTTGTGAATAGTGAAGTTCCTGCCAGGAGCCTGCTCAAGTGTGGAGTCATAACCTCTCAGGCATACACCTGCTCTGGCGTGGGGCTCCTCCATAAGATGCAGGTGGATCTCTGCATCCCCATGGACCTCCATGGGCTGCAGGGGCACAGGTGCTTCATCATGGACTGCACCACTGGCTGCAGGGGAATACCCGCTCCAGGGCCTGGAACACTTCTCCCCCTCCTTCTCCACAGGCCATGGTGTCTGCAGAGTTGTTCCTCTTATGTGTTGTCACCCTGCTCTACTCTGGTTGCAATTTCATCTGCATAGCAACAGGTTTTTTGCTTCTTAGATAAGTGGTCATTGGGGTTTTACCACCATTTCTGATTGGCTCAGACATGGCCTGTTTCAGGCCCATCTTGGAGCTGTCTGGCATTGGCTGTGCCAGACATGCAGAAAATTTCTGGCAACTTCTCATAGAAGCCACCCCTGTAGTTCCACCATTACCAAAACCTGGCCATACAAATTCAGTTTAAAAAAATAGTAAAAAAACCAACATATAGCTTCGATGATTACTATTTTTTAATAATGCTATTTTCTTGTAATGATTTTTTTTTTTTCCCAAGTTTGCTACATGACAAGTGCATGCTATAGATCAAAGTAACATCTTTCCAATGATTTTTGGAATCTTAGTAATGGGAAGTATATTTTTAAATGTTACATTTGTGTTGTAGGTACAGAATAAAAGATGAGGCAGAACGTAGTACTGTAAACTTAACGCTGCTACCTTTTTTTTTTTCAGTAAGGAAACAAAGTTCCACAGCCTGTATTTTTAGAGTGACATGTTCCTCTATATGTGAAACATCAGAAAAGCCTATCAAATAGTATTGTCTGACCTCTGAGAGTTTCAATAAATTCATTTAACTGTGCAAATCTACTGATTTTTTAAAATTTTCTTGTAAAAACATGCATAAACATTTAAATGTTTAAATGCTAAGGTTGTACATAAAATGTTTTTCAGAACTTTAACTGAGTTCAGTACTTGAATACAGGAGAGTTATTATGCAAATTAATTGCATTTTCAAAATTGCATACTTAATTCTGTACAGTTTTTCCAAATGTGAGTAGGTAGGTACATGCAATTTTTCTAAAGTAAAAAGAAAATGAAAGAGCAAATTCTTCATAAATTGTATATCTATGTAAATTCATAATCTGGAATATGGTTCTCTTTGAGAGTTTACCATCATTTATGTCAAATTTACAGCCACAATGCCTGCACTATTTAAATAGCTACTTTAATCCAGTAAGTTCCACGTGAAAATATGGGATTTAATTATTGTGCCTGAAAGAGTGATGCACATTGCAGTAGTTTCTAGGATATATTTTATTGTACTTATTGCACATTTCAGGGAGCATGATTGTGGGAAATGTTATTAAAGTGATCCAGTGTGCATACAAAGTAATATATAAACATTTATTCAAAGCAGAAAGTTATTTGTAGATCTTATAATGATATGAAAATCATCCCTCACAGGTACCAGAATTTGAAACTTACATTTTTGTTGAGCTGTATGATGTAAGCACAGGAGCTGCTTTGAACAACAGTGCCAGATTTGCTTTTATAACTGTCCTGGAAAGTGATGCTCCTTATGGTTTAGTGTATTTTGCTGTGGGATCTCGATTTGCTGTGGCTTACAAGAAGACATCTTTAATCAGTCTGCAAGTTCTTAGAGATTCTAGTACTTCAGTAACAACAATGGTTAGCTACAGTATGCAGGTAAGACTTGTTCTTATATAATTTATATCTTTTTCTGACCTTTAGGAAAGCAGACTTCCAGCTCTTCAGGGAGATGGTCAGGGGGTTCCCCTGGGTGACTGCCCTCAGGGACAAAGGAGTGGAAGAGAGCTGACAGATCTTTAGTCTTCCGTAGAACACAGGAGCTAGCAATCCCCAGGAGCAAGAAATCAGGCAATGAAGGCAGGAGTCTGGCATTGGTGAGTCAGAACCTGCTGGTCAAACTAAAGAGAAAGAAGCAAATGCACAAGCAGTTGAAGCTAAGACAGGTAAGGTGGGAAGCAAATAGAGATGGAGCGTGAATGTGCAAGGAAAGCTAAGGTGAAACTGGAAGTGAACCTGGCAAGGGACACAAAAAATAACAGGAAGGGCTTCTAGAGGTATGTTAACCAGAAAGGGAAGGTCAAAGAAGGTGTTTCCCCCTGAAAAACTGGTGGCAACAGATTAACGAAAAGCTTTTTTTCCTACACCTCTGAAGTGGATGGACATTAGAATGGAGCATGGAAGAGCAAGTCCCTTCCACTCTATGGTGAAATCAGGTTCATGGCCACCTGAGGAAACTGAATGTACACAACTCTATGGGACCCAGAGAGAGGCATCCCAGAGTCTTGAGGGAATTGACTGATGTTGCCAAGACAGTCTCCCTTGTTATTTGTAAAGTCTTGACAATCTTTTGCTGATGATCCCTGATAACTGGAAAAGGGATATTACTATACCCATCTTTAAAAAGGGAAGGAAGACCCTGGGAACTATCAAGCTGTTGGCCTCCCCTTTGTGCCTGGGAAGATCACAGAACAGATCCTCCCAGGAGCTCTGCTAAGGCATTTGGAGGACAGGGAGGAGACTGGAGAGAGCCAGCACAGCTTCACCAAGAGAAAATCCTGTTTCACCCAACTGGTGGGCTTCTGTGACAGGGTAACTCCATCTGTGTAGTGTAAAAGGGAAGAGCTACAGATGTCATTTATCTGGACTTCTGTAAAACCTTTGGCACATCACCTGCAACATCCTTCTCTCTAAATTGGAGAGAGATGGATTTGATGTTGGATTTGAATGAACTGTTGTTTGATGGATAACAAAGTGGGTGGATGGTCACGTCCAGAGGGCTGTAGTCAGTGGCTCAGAGTCCTGATGGATATCAGTAGCAAGTGGTGTCCCTCAGGGATCTGTACTGGGACCAGTGTTATTTATTTATTTATTTATGGCTTCATTAATGCTGTAGATGAAGGGATTGAGTGCACTCTTAGCAAATTTGCAGAAGACACCAACCGAGGGTGCAGCTGACACTGCTGGAAGATGGGATGCCATCCAGAGGCACCAGGACAGGCTCAAGAAGTGGCCTCTGGGAATCTCATGAGGTTTGACAAGACCAAGTGCAAAGTGCCGCACCTGGGTCACCCTCACTGCAGGCTGGGGGATGAGCAGATTGAGAGCTGCCCTGCCCCAAAGGATGTGGGGGTGCTAGTTAGGGGCTGGACGTGAGCCAGCCATGGGCACTCCCAGCCCAGACAGCCAAGTGTGTCCTGGGCTGCATCCAAAGCCCTGTGGGCAGCAGGGGAGGGAGGGGATTCTGCCCCTCTGCCCTGCAGAGGAGGCCACTCAGTTGATCAGAGGGATGGAGAACCTCTGCTATGAGGAAATGCTGAGAGAATTGGGATTGTTCAGCCAGGAGAAGAGGCAGCTTTGGGCTGACCCAGTTGCAGCCTTCCAGTATCTGAAGGAAGCCTGTCTGAAAGTTGTAGAGGGACTTCTGGCAAGGGCAAGTGACAAGACGAGAGGGAATGGTTTAAAACTGAAAGACAGTACATTTAGGTTAGATATTGGGAAAAAATTCTTTACTGTGAGAGTAGTGAGGCACTGGCAAGGGAAGCTGTGGATGCCACATCCCTGGAGCTGTTCAAGACCAGATTCAATGGAGCTCTGAGCCACTGGTCTGGTGAAAGTTGTCCCTGTCCACTGTAGGGGCTTTGGAACTAGAAGGTCTTTAAGATCCTTTTCAACCCAAACCATTCGTATAATCATAGATTTCATGGTTTAACATTTGCTGGGCCTAGCTTTGGTTTTCCATTATTAAAAGACCTTTTTCCATTGTCAAGAATATTTTTTTAGCAATGTCTTTCAGTGGCCTCAAAGATTTTGGTCAGCTATGAATCTAATATATTTCTTTCTTTGCTCTATGGCTCTTGTGAGCCTTCAATTTTTGAGGCTTCTTCATCTGAAATTAAGTGTTTATCCTGGTGGATATGTATACAACATCCAGACAGCAGGACATTTGCTGTGTTAGGGCACAATTTTATGACAACCAGAACATACTTAGGAAATGTGAGAGAAATGTTATAAAATTTTATTCAATGTCCTAGGAGTAATAAACAACAACAAAAAAAATCATTCTTCTTATCAAAATAGCACGTGCTAAAATAGATTTTATCATCCCCATTCATTTTTTAGAAATTTATGTCTGTAGCACAAGACTCTTCTAGCTGTTGACACTTTTTTCTCTTAAATGCATACCCCACTCATTATTATTGCAGCTGATAAAAGTTTCCCTTTAGCAGATCTGCAAACACATAATTCCTGCCTCTTCCTCAGTATCTGTGAATCCAGCATCAGGGCACAGGCTACATGAGATACTCTGTCAAGTTTACCATCACATTGGAATACTACTTGGCCTGATCTTGTGGGGTTTTTGCCTAAAATAATTATTTTTGGTGTGAGTTGTTATATACTTCCCCTTTATAATAAAAGCTTCTGCATTCTACTGTTATACTGAATGCATATCTGTTTTAACCACATAGATTTACATGGTGTTTCTATGCATTTATTATATAGTAGTTGGCTAGTGTTTCAATTAGATTGTGTAGTAACAAATTTTCACAATTATTCAACCTAAGAATTGACTATAATTTAGCTGTTAAATGGAAAAGAAATTGCTACTGCCCAATGTATAATTAAGCTAAAATATAATGGGCAATCTCTTATACATTTGGAATTTTATAACCAACCTTCTTTGGACATTTTAAGGTTTTGATGGTGCATGGCAAAGTTCTAAAGTATTATTAGTAGCTTTAAAATAAGAGGTCACAGGAGGCAGGAAACAGTACCTGGAAACTGATGTTTATTTCATTCTACAAAAGTTTCTTAGACATTGTTCTGGTCACTACTGCTTTTTTTACTGCTTATTTCCATTTCCTAGTTCTCAGTGGGAAGGGATAAACAAAGGAAAACGTCCCTCTGGAATTTTCACAGGTTATGTGATCATGTCTAGTGCAATTTTGAACTGTTACAGGCTGCATTGACTTATCAGGTTCTCCAGTGAAGTCACAAAATGTCTGATTCATTCCATAAATAAGTTCTACTAATAAAAGCTAAATATTTCCAAAAGGGGTCTAGTATTTCACAAATAAAAATCCTCATTTTATTCAGTAGTATACCTTTACTTAGGAGCTAGTGTACAAGCTACATTTATTAAATTAATATATACTTTTGAAAAATAATACAGTTGAATAGGGGCTCAGAAAGTTAGTTTCCTCTTAAGGAAAGTTTATTATATTACCAGATATAATGTCAACAAAAAGAACAAGACTGAAGAATGAAACAGTAACACCAAACCTCACAGAAGGTAAAAATAACATTTCTTCACAAGGAAATAAGGCCACATAGCATTACTTGATAAATTTATCTATTCACCTTGCATGTGTGTTCTATAATGTTTGCTTTGCCTTTGTATTAAATAGATTATTCATCTTTTAAGTATGTATTCTGGGACTGAAAATACCATGAACTGATATTAATTTGTACACAGATTTCAAAACCATTTGCTTTGCTTTTTATTTAGTTTTCTATGTATTTGTAATAATAGAAACTACCCTAAAGTAAGGGACTTTGTGCTGCAGTCATAGTCTCACATCAAGCCTTCTGGAATTCACACACATGCTAACATTTCTGCAGTATTTATTCACACAGAAGTTTTGTGGGTTTTGTTCTAGAAAAGAAAGAGTGGGACCCTGTTTACTACTGACAATTTATATAATTCCTTTATATATAAAAATCCTCTCAGGGAGATAATTATTTTAAATTTAATTGTTTCATCACTCATAGCTGCTTTTTGAAAGATTACTTCTTTTTTACACATTTTGTTTTTACCCATTGTCAGAGTTTTAATTTAATGAAACCGGGTGGAAGCACCAATTAATGTAGAGGTTTTAGTATTTATTCTTTTTCTGTGGGAGGGAGAGATTAGGAGAAAAAGAGCAAAGCATGCTCAATCTTAAAAATGAACAAAAATAGTTTTATTAACATACATTAAAAGAATGGAAAAAAAAAGTTGAGAAAAAAACCAAACAGAATGAAACTTTAAAACACTCTTCCTTCCCCCTACAAAAGATTAACTTTCTTATTAAACAACATAGAAAGACACAACTTGTGATTTTCAGTCAGTTTCACTATTTAAACATAATCATTCATTACTTTAGGAGAAGAGTCTCTCTAGGGTTTTTTATGGAGACCAGACAAAGTAGTTTTATGCCCACCAGACAAAATAGTCTAGTGCTCCCAATGTCACACATCTGCTGCCACCTGCAGTTTTTGCAGACTGTGATGTTCTATCAGCAAGGCCTCTCAGTGTATCTGGGGTACTATTTACAAATACTTCTGTTCTAAAAACATCTTTGTCTCAAAGGCTGAGATCTCGTTTTGACTCAGGAGTGGGGGCTTTAAAGTTCTCAATTAAATCTCAATCACATCAGTCCTCAATTTTGATTAGAATTAGCATTCTCCCCAACAACACCAAGATGCTACAAAGAACATTCCATTTCTCCATAGTTTCCCCCAGAGAAGTCCGGTTAAAAATGTCCTCTTCAATCGTATTCCAATAACATTATCAGTTCTTTCACTTCTAATCCACTGACTTCATGCGGTGTCTGTTCCATGTACCCTCTGTTTTCTTTCTTCTCTCTCTCAAGGAAGGGTTTTGCTTTAGAGACTCCATGTTGCTAGGAAGGGGTTAAATCCACCTGGGCCTGCAAGTGCCACGTGTTTTCTTTTCTACCCCTTTGTCTCATCCAGGCCAGCCCGGCTGTTGTTATAAAGCTGCAGGTTTTCTTTCTCTGCTGCCAGCGGCTATTAAGCTGGGCCATGGCTTGGCCTCTTCTGCCGCAGTCCCGGGCATGTGGCCAGCACTGCGGAACTGTAGCCTCCCCTCTCTCCTGCCAGCAGCTGGGACAAAGGGGGCTCAGCTGAGCTGGGCCTTCCTTTGCTGCCCCACGAGGTTATCTCATGGCTGACCTTGAAGCAAGAGAGCAAACTGCTAGATATGAGAGTTTTAAATGTCCTTTCCAAAGCCACTTTGGCATCCTTATTGGTCAAACAATCTTGGCTAGCTGTCTGATAAGTCCCTGTCCTCCTCCTCTAAAGCAACTCCAAGGTCCTGGCAGGGAAAACATTACACATTTCTCTATAACTAAAAAATAAAACTGTGCCTACCCATGATACCCATTTAAGGTGTTCTACAGCAGGTGATTTTGAACAATTATGTCTATCGTAATGTTACCTAAAACTCTTTTGGTTTGTTTTAAGGAGCTACAAAAACCTGAGCCTATTGGACGGACTTTCATATCTCCAGCTGTGGCAGGACAAGATTTTGCCAGATCTGAGGGTTTATTGACTTTTGAACATGGACAGAGAAGTGCATTCCTGGATGTGACCCTGACTCCAAAGACAGGATCTTTAAATCCATTTCCTAAACGTTTCCAGGTTGTACTTTCTAATCCCACAGGCAGTGCTAAGGTAGATGATGTGTATGGTATTTCTAACATCACCATTGTCTCAGATTTGGACTCCTTGCCATTTTGGGGACTGATTGATCAACTGCATCAGCCTCTTGATGACACAGTTTTACACAGAATCCTTCAGAATCTGAACGTCAAAGTGGCTACAGAAACTACAGAAGAGCAACTTACTGCTGTGGTGCATATAATAGATAAGGTAAACACCTCCTGTCTTAAATGACTAATAACATTAATTTATATATAACAACACAACAAGGCGCACACACACATATATATATAAAACAGGGCAGATCACATCCACAGCAGTGACTCAGAAGCACAGACTGCAAAAGCAAAAGTGGAAATTGTGAAGTCCACAATTAAGGAAGGGGTTTGTTTGCCACTAGTTAGCATGGTGGCAAGAAATCAGAAATCAGAAATCAAGTATGTTGAAATGAGCAACCACTATTAATTTGCGTATATATCCATAGCTCTAGATTTTCTACTGTGCAATTTTGCCTTTGGTGCTGTAGCTTCACAGAACTTCTTTTCTTAACACTAGGGTCACCTTTGTTGCTTTTAGGCCTGGCACAATCCCTGTTCATACCTTTACAGCAGACTGCAGTCAACACATAAGCAAACCCTACCTGGGTCAGCTGGAGTCTGCTGTAGTCTTAACCAAGCATCTGTCCTTTTTCCTCCAGTAGCTTAGGGAATTGGGGTGTCAGGGTAGCTGAGTGCTTAAGCATTGCACTAAGTTCTATGAAAATTATGGACTAGTTTTATGGTATTATCTCTCTTCTGGACTCTTGGAATAATGCACAGAAGCTGGAAAATTTCTAATTACCAAGATACAAAGCATGATAACAACATCCATTAATTTTTGATTGTTGCCACACAAAACCCAAAGAAAATAATTTTAAAAAAATTCTCAGGACTCAAAAATCTTTGGATTGTAAAACAATGAAATATGCCACATCCTTTCTGTAATAATTAAATCCCCTAGTAAGCAAATCTTTCTGTAGTTTTGACAGACTGTGTCTTATGCCTTAGAAACAGTGATCAGGAGTTGGGAAAACTATTCTGAACTTTCAGAATGAATATTGGAATCATAGAAGATATCACTAAACCAAGAGGAAATGTTACAAGCAGATTCCTTTGTGTAAAATGTTGTTTAATTTCTTCTCCTCTCATTAAGGTTACAGGTGTAGGTGAAAAACTGTTACTCACTGATAAAAGTAGAAGTATTTTCTATGAGATACTCTGTGCTCTGGCTAGCCCAAAACGCGAGGACACACAAGGATATAGCCTGCTTGCTGAGGTGACAGAGAAGTTTGCTTTTTCACTGTTGAGTGGAATAAAGTGTGGATCACCAGGAGAAAGGTTAGTAAGCTTGAATTCATAATATGTTCTGTAAGTACATGACAACTTACCAATGCAGAAGATCTAAATTACATTTTCAGAAAAGGGACTTGTCCCCTATCTAGTATGTTATCCATATGTGAAATATGTTGTTACAGTGTCATGATCTTACAAAGCACTTGTCATAGAGCCAATACAAAGTGCTTCATAAGATTGGAGGTCACACATAACTGTTAATTTGGTATGGGGTAGATGTGGGAACATGAGTCAGAAGAACTGGTATGTATTGACCTACCTTCAGGTTAAATATTGCCTGGAAAAGTATTCATTATTCTTGCTAAGAGAATAATATATAATATGTATGATGCAGAGCTATGTTCTAAGCCTTGGATGAAAATTGACAAACAAAAATTTCTACTGGAATTTTGTAATTTGTATGTTCTTCATTTTGCTCACTTGAACATTACTTTAAAATTTTTAAAGCTACTCGTAGTTACAGATTGCTAGTTTTGTCTCCAAGGGCATAATACCCTCATCAGCCTAATGGGCAAGGGAAATAAGTGACTGAAGAAAGAAGGTATTCTTTTTTATTATTTTATTATTGAGACAGATAGTTTCAAACACTGTGTTTCTCCTGTTGAGGATCTATTAACAGCTGATGCTGGAATGTGTGTTCAGTGTTCAGACCTTAAAAGTTAAAATTCTTTATTCCAAGTTTTTTTTACATCATATGTTGGGAAAAAAAAATAAAGCAACATCATCCCCATCATCCATTTTAATGCCTCACCTGTGTTTTAGACTCGGTTCTACATCAAGTTGTAAAGTTGAGCATTTTGATAACCTAGTTCACTATGGACAAGTTTTAATTGCAAGTCATAAGGGGCAAATACCAGAGAGGGAATGGAGAAGCCGAAATATGTAAAAAAATCAGCCTCTTTTTTTTTTTTTCCTTTCCTTTCCTTTCCTTTCCTTTCCTTTCCTTTCCTTTCCTTTCCTTTCCTTTCCTTTCCTTTCCTTTCCTTT